>NW_028254305.1:0-82864 GCF_964263255.1 Lissotriton vulgaris | reverse complement strand
TCAGCCCGCTTTTCCAAAGCCCGTATCCGGTCCAGTGACTCTCCCATCTAAAGATCCAACTTGAGCTGTGCGGGCTCTACTTCCTCCAACCTGACCTCTGTTTGTCTCACCCGAT
Organism: Lissotriton vulgaris; assembly: GCF_964263255.1. Taxonomy (NCBI): domain Eukaryota; kingdom Metazoa; phylum Chordata; class Amphibia; order Caudata; family Salamandridae; genus Lissotriton; species Lissotriton vulgaris. The sequence goes on along the minus strand of NW_028254305.1, from coordinate 82,749 downwards.
CGGATAGCTTTGCATGGTCGGCCTTTAAGAGCCCCAGGCCTGTCGCCACCTGTGCTATGCCCTGCTGCAGGGCCGCTCTGGAATCCGTTATAGCCTGCAGTATTTTGTCCACCTGAGGAAATAGAAATTTTACGTGGCCAGTGTGTCCCCCACTGGCACCCTATCTATGTACCTATGCCCCATGTATGTCCATGTCATCATGTAATTCCCTTCTCATGCCTGTAATAATAATGCCTCTGCATTTCCGTCCAATGTTAGCATGTCAGTTATTGGGCCCTCCATGAATGAAACGTTAATTCTGCACTGAGGCCTATGTTGCCAATGCATTTACATGGTACACGTTTAAAAGTCGAGATGAATGTTTTTGTGGCATAGCCGAGCCAGGTCCCGAATTCAGGCTTCAGGCCTCCTCTGACTCTGAAAGCTGCAGAATAGTTATGTATCCCTGACCTCTCCCTTACTTCCTGCTCAGCCGAGAGGTGCCCAGCCTGGCCTGCCAAGACGGTATTTTGCCTACAGTTATCTGCTCCGCTCCACAGAAAACACATTCCAGTCTAGTGAAAGGGGTAAACATATTCCGCCTGCAGAAGACAGGGCCTAGCCTTTCTGTCTCCATTCAAGTGATTTACAGAACCCGTTTCCATAGAAGGCCCATGGCCCCCACGCAATGCACGAAGAAATATATGCACAGCATTTAGTGATGAGCAGCCTTTGCTCGAGCGACCTTTACTTCAGACAATACATCCTCCAAACACAAGATATCAGATATGCCAAAGGTGCAGGTCGTTCTGACATCCCAGACTCCTCTACTAGTGCTAAAGTCAGCTCCCCCCAGCTTCCTCCAGTTACACGTCAATTTCACGTCATGACCAGTTTTGCGCGCACAAGTAGGGTAAAGTTTCCTTCTGACCATGCAGACATCCTCTATGCATCCACCCACCTATGACACACCTATGACTCATCAAGTGAACACCCACGTGTACGCCTCCTTACCCGCCTCTTTTACGCCCATGTGCTCTTATCTCTCTCTCTCACTTGCTCCGCCTGGAGCGCTCCGCCTTCTCTATTCAATGCAATGTATGTTTTAACTATATATAATGTGTTATGTGAATAAAGATCCAGATGACGATCCTTCCTGAACCTTAGTGGTGATGGAACCCGATTCTCCAGTAGCTCGAGCTAGTGCATTAAAGCCCTTTTGAATCGGACACCACGGACTCTGCCTCTCATTTTATGAGCAATCCTTATTAATGTATAGAAATTATGACAGGGTAATCAATTATTTACCACATTAATATGGAGCCCGAATAGGGACTAGTCCCCTTTCCCACGCGCCGGCGATGCAGGTCCAGCCCCCTAACCCCTTCTATAGCCGTGACGGACTTCAAGTGTACACGACAGCGGGACTTCCTGCCTACTCCCTCAGGCCCACGGAGGAGACGGAGACAGCGACCAGGCATCCACACAAGGCGGTGAGGATTGCGGACCATCCCGACCAGAGCCCAAGCCGAGAGAGCAAGGTATGAGGTATCCCGAGGCCCACCTGTTCCGAGGCGCATGCGCAGCAGAAGCAGCAGCAGTAGCAGAAGCCGCAGCAGCAGTCCAGTCCAGTATCGAGTTTCCGAGGCCTTCAGTTTTGCTTCCCGGTGAGTACCGTTATTGGGAACGCATAGAGACGGGCTCATTTATTTGAGCCCGGTAAAGACAGGTCTGGGTACACAGACCCGGTAAAGACGTGTCCATTTAGGTGGATGCGGTAAAGACGTGTCTCTTTACGAGACCGGTATGGTTGTACTGTTTTGCAGTGCATAAAGTAAACTGTTTTTCAGGATCGTGTTTTTTTCTATGTACTAGTTAGGATGTATCTGTTTTTAATGTTTTAATGTTGTAGTATGAATGGTTGTTTTCAGTCTATTTTTGTGTCTATTGTGTTTTAGTTCGAGTTAGTTCCAACATGCCATTTTTTTCGAAATTACGTCAGATAGGGACCAGGAAAGGGATACTCGAAGAGGCAGTCCCCGTCCCGCCTAGAGACACTCCTGGCCATTTCATGTACCAAAAACACGGGCTAGATGCCATACTGTTTTTAGACTTATGGGTAGATTACACGAAGGATCTGGAAGAGAAATATAGATGGCCTGCCTCAGGGACATGGGATGCTGATTGCATCATGAGAGTAGAGGAAGCGCTATGGAAAAAGAAAGTTAGACAGTCCCAGAAAGATGCCATTGAGTTATGGCATAAAGAAGCGCATAGGAGAACAGAGAAAGAAATACACAAAGCAGAGAGAAGTAAAGAAGCAGCAGAGAAAGCCAGAGAAAAAGAGCTAAAGGAAGAAGGTGAACGGGTTAAGGCAGAACAAGTAGATAGACAAAGAAATGCCCTTATTAAAGGCATGTATCCCGTCCTCGCTGAAGGACTACCTAAAGTGACCCCGGAAGTACCCCGTAATTTGCCGCCACCACTGATCCCGACAAAAATACGTAGTCATAAACAGACAGCAGCGGACATTTTTCTTTCCTCCTATTTAGAAGAGTCCGCTTCGGATTATGTTAATGCAGGTTTTCCTCCTCCTCCTCCTGGCAACAATCCTAACAATCCTTTTCTCGCTCTGCCCGTAGCACAGGATCAACCTGCACCAGTAGTGACAATGACAGTGAAAGACGATTCAAGCCAAGGGGCAATGGGAGGGGGGCCCACCACTGCCATACCGCAAACACCACCACCACCATCACGAGCACTGCAAGAATTAGCACTACAAGAATTAGCATTACAACGAACGCCAAAAATGACAGCCACACCCCTTAAACAAACTGTAACGATTCCATATTGTGTATACGATCCAGTATCAGGTGTAGGTTCAATGCTCATGTCCTCACTACGATTACGATGTGTTACAGACTATCTGATCATATTACCAGGCATGAAGGACAATTTAGACAGAATATACCATTTCATTAGAACGGGGGAGGGACCCGAGAGTATTCATGAGGCCATGGCACAAAAAAGAGTGGAGGTTCAACGTGCACTTTTACGTTTTCTGATTAATTGTCTGATCAGGGAACGAGACCAGTCAGATAAAGGAGTAACTAGAGGGATGGTGGAGTGGAGTGACAATATAGCTGCCTGTAAACATGATACCACAGCAAAGATAGAATGCATGTACAGGAAAATACGTAAAGAAATTCTGAACTTACACAGGAAAGAGCAAGACGAGAAAGAGGACGACTTAGCCACAGATGAGGTTGAGTCCGACACAGAGGAAATGAATAAAATGAATTATGTAGGCAGGGCAAGACAGTTTGACAGGCCCAAGGGGCTCGATTACAGTAAACATGGACCTCCTATACCAGAAAGATATTCTCTCGAACATCTTTTCCAAGCTACTGAGAACGCACTAAAAAGACGAGTAGAGTACGATAGACCACACACTATGCATGAACAGGAACTAGCCCGGTCAGCCGTTCAATGGGCTTGTAATTCTAACATATATAATGATGACGTAGTAGCGCAAACTTTTCTGAGCCTTCCTCCGGAAGAACAGCGTTTAGCTGGTATTTACATGGTTCAACATCTGATCACGTTGTATGAGAGTCAACATTCTGATCCAGGTCCCTTGTACAAATTACTGGACGACCTACTCCTAGAGAGATGGAGAGGCCTAGGTACCGAATTAATTAATGTCATTTTAGATCAATGACATAAGTACTTGACTTTTATGACCACGCACTTAATTCCTACCCCACACCACAACAGAAAGATTTTCCACATAGACAGACAGAACCCCCTACGAGAGGTACATCCCGTTAGAAATACAGCGAATGAGCTACAACGAGTATATGTTTACACACCCTTAACGAAAATAGAAATACTGGAAATGAAAAAATGACTGCCTTGTCATGATAAAGACCCAGGGGGATTCCACCGTGAAGTAAAAGACATTCTCCGCATAGGGGATTACACATACGCTGACATCATTAAATTGTTAAAGGTACTGTTACCAGCAGGCATTTACGAAAAGCTTAAAGAAAAGGATTGGGAGGTGGGAGAGAAAAAGATAAGTTGGGCGGAATTGGAAGATGAAGATAAAACACAAGGCCCTGGTGTTGGTCTTGGGGAAAAAGCTAAAGCACTACCCGAACTATTGATACAGGTCTTGCCGAGATTATTGGTTACTAAAAAGGAAGATTGGGATGCTATTTCAGCCTGTAAACAGAAACCAGATGAAGACACTAGTGATTTCTATTCTAGATTCGAAAAATGTTTTACTATTAATAGTGGCCTTAAGACAAATAGTGAATCGTACCCACATCTTTTAGTGAGCAAATTAGTAGAGAATTCCTTACCCCCGATCAAAAATAGAGTACTGAAGGTTGAGAGTACCTGGCAAGCAAATAGCCCTTCCCAAATGTTGCAAATGTTACAGTATCACCAGAACAGAATTAGAGAGGAACAGGAACACGAAAAGAGACGCATGAAAGATACGAAAATGAAAGTACAAGTTGCACAATCAGTACCAGCTGATGGACATAAAAAGGGCACGGCACCTGTTAAGGGAAACTGTAATTATTGCAAGCAACCAGGTCACCATGTAAATGAATGTGCTGTCCTGAAACACAATGTAGCTACAGGCAAGACGAAAGAAAGACCGCGTCCTCCTAGACAGGATAACACCCCGCATAACACGCAAACGCCAAAGAACACGCAACAGACAGTAGCTGTACCCCAACCAATAGCTGCCACACAACATGTCAAGCAACAAATGTACCAGTACGCTCAGTCAGACTATCCAGAATATCAATAGTACTCATGAAACAGCCTAGAGAGGGAGGTTGGCTTGCCTCTTATTGAGGTTCCTGTAGATCAGGAGGGTCCCTATGTACATAGTCGTGTATTGGGAAAAGACAGAACATTTCTGATTGACACAGGGGCGAGCAGAACTACCATCAGTCAAGACGAGGTTCCAGGGGCACCCCTCTCAGGCTCACAGAATATTTCCCTGGGATTTTCAGGAAAGCCTATTGTTAACGAAGTGTCAAAGCCAGTCCCCCTAGGAGTTGGTCCATGGTCCCGTACTACAGACTTGTTACTTACTAAGTCATGTCCAGAAAACTTGTTTGGTATAAAGACATTGAAAGAACTAGGAGCAGTGATTTTGTTGTTCTCCGGAAGGAGTGAGATTGTTTTTACGTGATTTTAAAGGACATTATGTGTTGAGAGATTTTGATCCCAGACTCCAGAATGTACCACAGCATTTATGGGCGCAAGGTCCGACTGATGTAGGTTACGTGCACATTACGCCACACCGTGTCACACTCAAACAAGGAGTAGTACTGCCACGAATCCGACAATACAAGTTACCACCTGATGCTGTAGTAGCATTACTGAAAATTGTTGACAAACTTATTGCACAGGGAGTGGTTGTAGAAACTGACTCAAATGTATGTAATTCTCCTATCATTCCGATTCTTAAACGAACGGACCCAAATGCACCACCAGTCTACAGACTAGTGATTGACCTCCGAGAACTGAACAAGTGCATAATACCCCAGTACCCAGTGGTCCCAGACATTTCTTCATTATTGACTGCAATTGATTCCGAAGCGACGTTCTTTACTGTAATCGATCTCAAGAACGCCTTCTTTAGTGTCCCAATCCATCCAGAGAGCCAGTACCTCTTCGGATTCTGTTTAAATGGACGCAGCTTCAAATTTACGAGGGCTCCTCAAGGATTCACAGAAAGTCCTAGTATTTACAGTCAAGCATTGAAAAGACAACTAGACAGTATTCACATGCCTACCGACACCGCACTGCTCGAATACGTGGACGATCTCTTGATTACAGCACGAACAGAACGAGACTGCAAACGTGCATCACTGACAGTCTTATACTTTCTGGCAGACAAGGGGCACAAAGTGTCCCCTTCAAAGTTACAATTCTGTGCCCAGCAAGTGGTGTACCTTGGACACTTGCTGTCCATGAGGGGTAGACAGATGACACCAGACCGCATTCAGTTAATTGCAAATCTTCCACAGCCCAAGACACAAAAGGAAGTACGGGCCTTCATTGGCCTCACTTCTTACTGCAGACAATGGATTCCCCAGTATGCATATCTAGCCAAACCACTCATACAGTTGACAACACAGGAGGCAGCGACTTCGACTGTCCTCCCTTGGACACAAGAACATACACTCGCATTTGATGAATTGAAAAAAGCTCTATGTCAAGCACCAGTTTTAGCGACTCCTTGTTACAGCAAACCTTTTACACTTTTTGTCACTGAACGCGAAGGCACAGCATTATCTGTTCTTACACAAGATCAAGCAGGAAAACACAAGCCTTGTGCTTACTTTTCTAGTACATTGGATCCAGTGGCCCAGGCTCTGCCTGCGTGCCTAAAATCAGTTGCAGCAACAGCCCTAGCGATAAGACAGAGCGATTCCATAGTGTTAGGACATCCCCTGACAGTGCAGGTTCCACACTCAGTGGAAGTTCTCTTGAACAGGACACAGACACAACATCTGACTATAGCAAGACTGACAGGATATGAACTGGCATTGTTCCAGCCACACATAGAGATCAGACGTTGCAATACCCTGAACCCTGCTACACTTTTACCCTCAAGCACAGCAGACACTCCACCACATGACTGTGTGGAAGTAATTGATACAGTGACGAAGCCAAGACAAGACTTGACAGACATTGCACTACCAGACCCAGACCTGACACTTTATGTGGATGGTTCATGCATGAGAACAAGCACAGGAGAGTTAGTGGCCGCATATGCAGTGACCACTGATACTGAAGTCATAGAGACACATCGAATTGACACACTGTCTGCCCAAGCAGCAGAGCTCATCGCTCTGACACAAGCCTGTATACGAGCCAAGAACTTGAAAGTAAACATATACACAGATTCACAGTATGCCTTCGGAGTCGTTCACGACTTCGGAGTCCTGTGGCAGGAGAGAGGTTTCCTGACCTCTCATGGGGCCAAAATTCAGCATGGTCCCCTCATTCAGGCTCTGTTAGATGCTATACACTTGCCTACAGCCATAGCTATCATGAAGTGCAAAGCGCATACGAAAGTCACTGACACCATTTCCCAGGGTAACGACCTGGCAGATCGAACAGCTAACTTACAGCCCAGTCTCAAACAGACATTCCAACTGACACAACAAAGACAGAAGCACCATCACTGACAAATTGCATGACAGTCAGAGATCCCTCACAAGATGTACTTGACATACAGACACATGCCACTCCAGACGAAATAAAGAAATGGACTGAACAAGGAGGGGTCAAAACAGACCAGGGTTGGATGACAAAAGGCAAAGCCACATGGTTTCTCCCTGACTCCATGGTTCAAGTTATCATAAATACAGCATATAGTCCAGCACATTTAGGAGAAAAGACAATGTTAGACAGTTTACAGAATATCTGGTTCAACAAGCACCTGCGAGCAGCAGCAAAACAGAAAGTGCGTACCTGCATGATCTGTTGTCAGTTCAATCCAGGCAAAGGCATTCCCGTGGTGAAGGACTGGGTTTTTCTAAAACCCAGCGGTGCTAGGGATAACACCTAAAACCTTCGTGGGTAACCTGTTCCGGCGTACAAATGACAGAGACACGGGACACTTCCTTCGGCGTCAAAGATTCGAGGTTTATTACTGCAGGGAACACAGAAGTCACGAGAAGTACATAGCATGTAAGTTCACGGAGACTGCTTAAAATTGTATCTGTGGATCGCTCTTCTTATACAGTTTTTGAGCATAGGATAACATGGTGCACAAAGGATTACAACTTGGTTCCCATCGTAAAGGTCATAGGGGGTCGCTTTCATGTATTCAGGGCCCGGAACATAATTACAGTAACATTTGGCGGTTCCCAACTGTAAAAGTACATCTTCCCACCATTAGTACATTCCAATCAGTAGTAAACGAATCAAGGAAGAGACAGAAACAGGTGCAGAGGAAGACGAGGACAGTGAACAGATCGAAGAGGGTGTAAAAGGGGTGGTATCAGGAAACACGAGTTGCAGGCATCAAAGGGGACGTGCCTAATGAATGCACAACTAAGACAATAGTCCGGCTCGGCAAGATGAGCCTCGAGCGGGGCCATCTGCCTTACAGTGCCATCCCCGTCATCATAAAGACACCTTCAAAGGAACACGTGTCTTCCGCAAGAGTTTGGGAATCCCAGGGTCGCGAAGCGGACAGCGTCCATTCGCTGGCTACTTGAGGGCAAGAAACAAAATGGATGCCGTATCTAAGATGGAACCCGTGGGTTCAGATGAAGAAACCCACGAAACAAACGAACGGTTTAGGCTAGCGCAGCGAAAACGCGTACACCCACTAAACTCGTCATTTGCGGTTCATAGATACCAGACTCGACCATATTCGTGCGAGTCAAAAAACACCACTTACAATTGTCACGGAACCTCAGACGCTCCTTTTTTTTTTCAAAACCATTTTTATTAGGAGTTCAATCAAGTTTCAGTACAGCCCTCCACAATCAGGAGGAGACTGTCAACGGCAGATATGAAAAAAATATAGCATTGATATAGCATTGAACCCAATACATAGAGCAAATTTTGAAACTACACCCGCCCACCAATCCCAACACCCCACCCAACCACGTCCACTACCCACCCCTTATTCCACCCTAACCCTGTGCACGTGATCACAGTTCAGCCATAGGAGATGGTATATAAGGGTGGAGCTGGCCAACAGTCTAGGGCGTGGGGTCAACATCCTGCGGCAGTGCATCATCCATGTCCATGGGAGGGTCGAGGGTCAAGCCTCTGTAATCCGCCCACCGTTTCCATATTTTGAAATGTTTGCGGGGACATCCCCGAGCTTCAAAAACAGGCTGCTCCAAACCCATGAGGAAGTCCAGGCCCGCCTTCCAGGCACTGAGGGGGGGGGCGCGCTCGCTCTTCCAGGCCTGCGCCAGGTCCCTCTTCGCCACCACCAACCCCAGTAACAACAGATGGCGCTTGTAAATGTTGCCCCCAATGTTTTCTAGAACATGAAGAAGACCCAGCCTAGGGGTACGGGCCGGTCCCACCCCAACACCTCAGACAGACAGTCCCAGACCCCGGTCCAGAATCGCGTCAGCCTCACACAAGACCACACAGTGTGAAAGAGGGTGCCCCTTTTGGAACCACATCTCAGGCACTCCGGAGTCGCAATGAGGCCTGCCCGCCACAAACGGTCTCTTGTGAAATAAGCTCGGTGGAGGTACTTGAACTGGATGAAGCGGAGGCGGACCGCAATAGCAGCACCACGGGGGGATTCAAGGGCCTCGCGCCAGTCGTCGTCATCTAGGGGACCAACATCCGCCTCCCACGAGGCCTTCAGTGTCGAGAGCGAAGGGGAGCAGTGTGTAACCAAGGAACGGTAAATCTGGGAGACCTTCTTGTCACCCAAATCCCCCATAAACAGTTTCGCCTCTATGGGACTAAAGTCCGGGAGCTGTTCCAGTCCCACCAGGCTAGGAGTAAGAGCATGACGAAATTGGAGGTAACGAAAGAACTGAGACCTGGGCATTTTGAATTCAGAGCTGAGATCCTGAAAGGATTTAAGAGTGGTGCCAGAGAGGACATGCCCAAGGGACGAGATCCCAATCGCGTCCCAGCCGTCGAATCCCTGCAGAGACGCAAGCGCCGGTAGCAGGCCATTACGCCACAACGGAGTCTCAGCCGTCAGCTGTCCCCACCATCCCATACGGTGCAGGGCCCTCCGCCAGACCGCGAAAACCACCTGGGTGACCCGCGGGAGCAGTCGCCTCTGCCTGGCCGAATACAGCAACGTGTGGAGGGAGGCGTCGCCCATTAGAAAGTGCTCCAGAGCATAGGCCGGGTCACAGCGGTCCCCATACCACCACTCATTAAGCACTAGGAGATGGGAGGCCTGATAGTAGGACAATATATCCGCGGTTGCCAAGCCGCCGCAGTAGGTCGAGAGGAAGCATGTACGTAGCACCACCCTGGAAGCACCCCAGCCCACAGAAACCTGCCCAACACGGAGTCAACACTGCGGAACCACTGCGGGTCAATCGGGTAGGGATGATTCTGTAGTTGGTAGAGGAGACGGGGCAAGGCCACCATCTTAAAGATGGCCGAACGACCGTAGATGTTAAGAGGCATACGCGTCCATGTCTTGATGTCCAACTGGACCCGGTCCCAAACCGGCTGGATGTTCCGGCTCCACGCCTCCGTGGGCGAGGTCGAGAGGAAAACTCCCAGGTATTTCACACCCCCCATTGCGATCTGAAGGGACGCAGCCCAAGGATACTCAACCGCGCTACCTCCCAGCACCCATAGGGTCGACTTGCGCGGGTTAAGGAAGAGCCCCGACGCCCGACCAAAGCCCTGCATCAACTCTAGGACTCGAGGGCCTGTACGCCGCAGGTCAGTCATGAAGAACAGCACATCGTCCGCATATAAAGCGATGCGGTCCGCGTGATCCGCACTCCACACAAAGCCACGATAGATGGCATCATGGCGTACCCTGGCGGCCAACGGTTCCATGGCCAGCGCGAAAAGGTAGGGGGAGAGCTGACACCCCTGACGCGTGCCCCTGGTCACCGGGAATCGAGCCAAAGCCGCCCCGAGACACGTACCGAGGCTTTGACCTCAGTATAGAGCAGGCGGACGTAAGAGATGAAGACCGGACCGAGGTTCAGCAGCGGTAGAAGAGTGAAGAGGAACGTCCAGCTGACCGAATCAAAGGCACTATCGATGTCGGCCAACAAGAACGCCGCCTGATCCTCCGAAGATCCGATCGCATCTATCGCAGCCTGTGCCCGCCGTATATTGTGCCGCGTCGCCCGGCGCGGCATGAAGCCTGCCTGATCCGGGTGAACAAGGGCAGAGATATGGGGAAGCAAGCGGTTCGTGAGCGCCTTGGCAAGGAGCTTGGCCTCGAAGTTAATAAGGGATATGGGGCGATAAGATTCATGGCGGTCCGGCGGCCTTCCCGGCTTCTGGAACACCACGATTTCGGCATGGCGCCATTCCGGTGGGAGGCGGCCCTGCTCCCGCGCCTGCTCCAGGGCACGCAGGTAATGCAGCCCGAGCTGCAGATGGAATTTTTTATAGAATTCGCTGGGAAAGCTGCTCGGTCCCGGTGCTTTGCCCACATTTAGTTGACCCAGCGCGTCACCGAGCTCCTCAGCCGTCAGGGGAAGATCCAGGGCGTCACGCACCTCGTCAGACACAGCGGATGGGGGAACCGACGTGAGATAGTCTGCAATATCAGTAGGGGAGAGAGTCTCCCGGGAGGCATATTGACGCCCATAATAATGCGCAAAGCTCGTGGCGAGAGTGGCCGGGTCTGTAATCGCCACACCCGCGGCATCGACCAGACCCGGGAGTGTAAGGGGCTGCAAAGTTTGTTGACAGAGCCTATGGAGCATTGAGCAGGACTTGTCGCCCCACAGGTAGACCCGGCTACGGGTGGCCAACCACGCCTGACGAGCCTCGTCCAATAAGACCGAGAAGTAAGATTGCTGCGCCTGCAGGAGCAGCCGCAGGGCGACATCATCTGCCGCCTCTCTGTGGCGAGCCTCAAGGTCTTCCACCCGCCCCGCAGCAGCAGCAATGCCCTCCAGCCGAGTCCGGCGTGCAGATGCACACCATGCAATATCAATACCCCGCAGAGTGGGCTTCATGGCCTCCCAGACGGTCACAGCGTCCACCCCCCCGGCAAGATTGTCCTGCCAGTATTGGGCGATTGCGCCACGAAGATGCTGGGAGTAGTCAGGGCGCTGCAGATGCCACGTGGACATCCGCCACCTGAAAGGTTGGTGCGCTTTTGCAGATCTATCTGGACTGCCACAGGGGAATGGTCGGAGAGCCCACGAGGCCGAATCGCCGCCCCCTTCACTCTAGCAAGGAAGGCCCTCGGAACAAACACATAGTCCAGGCGCGAAAGGGAGCCATGGACCGCTGAGACGTATGTGTACTCGCGTCGCTCTGCATGCAAGTGCCTCCACACATCCGCCCATCCCAGACCATCCATCAGAGCCCCCAGCCGCGTAGGGGAGGACACTGGTGCCACCCCAGGCCTCCGCTGTCGGTCCATAACCACATCCACCACATCGTTCCAGTCACCACCACTCACAGCCAGGGAGTCGGGGAGTTCAGTCCATAGGGCAAACAACCGCTCAGCCAAGGCCCATTGCAGGGGGGGGGGGAGCATACACACAGCCAAACACCACAGGCTCCACACCAATCTTCCCTTGAATAAACACAAAACGCCCCTGGGGGTCGAGCCACTGACGCTCGTGAGTGTATGCCAGCCGCCTATGAATAAGAATGGCCACCCCCCTGGAGCCCCTAGCAAACCCAGCATGGAACACCTGGTGGAAGCCAAAGCGCTGCAGACTCAGGGCTTTCGTACCCAGCATGTGCGTTTCTTGAAGAAGGAGCACATCCGCCTGGTCCCTCTTGGCCCAGCGAAGCACCGCCCCCCGTTTAATCTTGTCCAAAAGACCCCGAACATTCCAGCTAAGAACATGCATGGAAGCGCCAGAAGGCGCTAAACGAGGGACATCAACCATCATTACGACACACCCAGCCCCACAATCCCCGGCTCCCGGCCCAGGCCCCAGACCCCTCAATAGCATAGGTCGGAAAGATCACGTGCACCCCAGGAAACAGTACCCCAATACCCATTACCCCCAGAAAGCAAACCCCCCCAACAAGCCATCTAACAACCCCAGACCCCCCGCCCCCACCCCAATACCTCAAGAAACAATGAAGTATCTGTCGCGGCATACGGTACTTCAGGCCCAGAACAGAGCGCCGAAAGTCAGACATGCCAATGGATCCCAGACAACCCCCCATCACTAACCAAGCACACTCCCAAAAACACCCCCCAAACCCAACAGGAGGAGGCAGCCCTCAGAATCTGCCCCCCCCCCCAAGGTTAAGCACAATCAATAACATTGTACAATACAGTGCATTTGTTCACACGAGTCCCATACAGAAACCTAAGAGCTAGGTAATACTGCACCAGACGAAGTCCAAATCGTCGAGCAGCAGGCAGTCACCGCAGCCGGCAGCCACAATAGAAATGGAAAGAGCCAAAAGTCGGTGAGCAGTAGTCAAGGCCCCTTGCCAGAGTGATCCGTCTCCGGCTGTGTGTCCCCCAGGAGGGGATCTCGAGACAAGGACCTCCGCCTCGAACGAGACCTGCGATGCCGCTTCCCTTTGGCCTGGTGGTCGTTCCGCTCCTGAGAAGAACTGCGTGAGGAGCCGGAGTGCAGCCCCGGTTGGACGTGTGGCCGGAGCCGGACAGCCTCGTCTGTCCAAGCAAAGACAGCCTCCGGGGAGTCAAAAAAGTGGGTCCTTGAGTTGTAGATGACGCGTAGGCGGGCCGGGTACAGCAATGAATATTGAATTTTCAGGCCCCGGAGCTTGGCCTTGGCCGCCAGAAAGGAATGTCGCTGCTGCTGGACCAGCTTGGTATAGTCCGGGAAAATCATAATTTTGCAGTTATCGAACAGCAGGGTATCCTTAAGTTGTGCCTCCCGGAGGATGACGTCCCTGTCATGGTAATTGAGGATCCGAGCGATGATCGGGCGAGGCCGCTCCCCAGCCGGCGGCTTCTGCGTCAAGGCGCGGTGGGCACGCTCTACCACAAAACAGCGCGACAGGGTATCCGGGGGTAGCCAGCTCTCTAGCCACCGGGTTAGGAAAACATCCATAGGCCCTTTCTCGCAGTCCTCCCGAAAGCCGACAAAACGCAGATTATTCCGCCGTGCCCGCCCTTCGGCATCCTCCACACGGAGCGCCAGGCCCCGTTGCATCTGCTCCAGGTCGGCAACTCTCCTCTTCAGGGCACCGATGTCGCCCTCCACCGTCGTGACCCTGGTCTCTGCCTCCGCAATGCAAGTGACCGCGTTGCGAAGGTCCTGGCGCAACAGCATCACATCGGCGCCCACCGCGCCGATCTTCGCATCCAGCATATCACGGGATTGTGTGATGGCCGTCAGCAGCTCTGCATTGTCCGGGCCTGCCGCCTGACCCCCTCCGATAGCCCCGGCACCACCCCCGGGGCCGGTGAACTTGTCGATGGGCCCCTTCGTGGCCGCAGTAAGACCGCCTTTGCCTCTCGTCATGGCCGCCGGCGGGGTAGTCCGGTGATAGGCACTCGCCACGGGTCACCCCGTGGGAGCAGGCAGCAGACGGGGCACGGGGCGCCCGCGGCACACCAGTCCCTCGGGTCCAGCTCACTCCCAGCTCGTCAAGATATAGGCCAGTTCCAGGGGGGGGGGGCACTCCACCAAGGCACAGGTATCACAAGGCAGGGGCCCAGGGCGGAATCGCCGGAATGGCGCCACCAGACCATCCGCCCCAGGTGGCGCAGCCGACCCACGAGTCCGCTAGGGCAGGCCGATCGGGATACACCTCCGGTCCACACAACCAATTCGTCAGGACCACTCTCCACCGGCAAGGCCCGCGGGCCCCCTGTCCCGCAGCTCCAGCGATTCTGCTCCGGCGGTGTGGGCTGAGATGGATGACGCCCAGCAGGCTTCAGGGCTTCCCGGCGGGCAGGAGAAAAATCGAGGCCCCGGCTCACCACGAGGCAGGTAGGCCCAGCATGCACGGTCCCCAAAGGTCACACCAGCGGAGGTCTGGGGCTCCAACAACCACACCACTGTATTCAGCCAGGCTCCAGCAAACTCCTGCACTAGTAAAGGCGAGGGAAGAGGGTGTAGGGCAAGGATAAATTAGCGGATAAGGATCGGGCCGGCAGGAGCTCTACAGAGCCGCGTCCGCCATCTTCGCCCTCGAAGCAACGCCCCCTCCAGACGCTCCTTTTGCCCTCATGTAGGCAAGCACTAGTCGGAATCATAATAAATCTCGATATTCATCAGACCATCCAGATGCTGCTGCAACATAATTCTATCCATCAGAGTTCCTTTGGTAACAGGCGGCTGCCTTATACACGTCGTAGCACAGAGGCCACATAAGGCAGGACCACACTGCACGCAAAGACAACACGTGAACAGGAATGCTACAACAACCCCAATGATTATCAGAATCTTCCAACCCCAAGTCGACATTAGGCCCCAAAACCACCCGAGTAGCGTCCAATCCCCTACGTCCACGTGTATGGACTCAGAGATCTTATGCAACTTCGAGATGGCTTGATAGACAGTCGGAGCGTTGTCTGGAATGAAAATACAACAACTCGAATGGATCACCTTACATACTCCACCTCGATCTGCTAAGACAACGTCTAAAACCCTACGATTTTGTAACGTCATCAACCTATCCGCCTGAAGCACTGCTGTGATATTACCAAGGGCACTGGCAGTGATATTAGCTGTCGATTCCACCACTCGAGTCAACTGTCTCAGGTTCCTACTATTGATCATAGGCCCCCAAAACGGCAAGAAACCCTTGAAAAAGTCTCCTGCCTCTTGACCGGCAGTGTCCTCTTTGCTAATCATGCCCCTCACAACTCTGGTCTTGTGGTAATCGGAGGCGACTGTAAAAGTCGGTGGCAACAAGTTTGCAATATAACAGGTGCCCGCAAAGTCAAGGGGCAACCATGTATATGCACGGTCATAACAGACAAAGTACGTACCCTTGGCAGTCAGGAGAACAGGGGAAGAGAGCATTGGTAAGACATACGTCTCAGAGCAAGCACTCTCCCCAAGGTGAGCTCTCGGGCTTCGGCCACGACCTTTTAGACAGAAATTACCAAGGTGGGGTACGATCCATATTGGAGACGAGCTTTTGAGCTGTCTTTCGCCCACGAGCGCACTATACTCAACCTCACTCAGATCCCTATAGGCTCGCACCTCTTCCTCTGGGATGAGCGACGGCTCATAGATATCCCTATCTAAGTCAGCAATCGCTATTGCCAAAGGCTTATGGTACGGACCGGGACCAAAGTGTGGAGAACGTGGCTCTCGATTGGGGTAAGAATCTAGTGCGCTTCGAAACATTGTTTGGAATGCTCGAGCTGAACCCTGGGAACTATAAGGAAGGACCAAATACGGAATTCCCTTATCGGTGGTATGT
Source organism: Lissotriton vulgaris (assembly GCF_964263255.1). Classification (NCBI taxonomy): domain Eukaryota; kingdom Metazoa; phylum Chordata; class Amphibia; order Caudata; family Salamandridae; genus Lissotriton; species Lissotriton vulgaris. Next base: position 66,705 of record NW_028254305.1, on the reverse strand, counting down.
GGCATCAACCCACACACCCAACAATTGGCAGTGTTCATCACCAACTGATGCTGATGAAGGAGCTGAACGAAGGAATTGTTCATGAATTCCGCAAGTCTAACCTGCTCGTGTTGGGGTAAGATGTGGAAGGAATGAGGAGAAACAGTGGAGGTAAGTTTAGGTTCAGAAGAAGGGGTAGGTGAGGCAGAAGGCAACAATGACTGTATCATGTAATACACCCCACCCACCAATAACGAGGAAACAGTTAAGAACAGAAGGAACACCTGAAACATGAAGCATTTTGTACGTGCAATTTTTCGCAATTCGAATCTGTGGGCCTGAGCTTTTTCCAATTCCGACAGCTTCGAGAAAGCCATCCTCTAAAACCGTCCGCTACGTTCTTGACGCACTTCGTTTTGTGTAGCAGTAGTCAATCCCCAGGAGTTCCTAGGAATCGACGGTCTCTGACCTAGTGTCAAGACCTACTAACCAGAAGGAAGTACCCGCGCGGCTCTACGGTCCACCCGGATGTAAGGTATCTTTAATCAACAATATGTACAAAATCTCCTAGCTGTGGAAGCAATACACATACATGGAAAAAGGCTCAAAATTTACAAAATCACAATTATACAAGTGTGTTCAAAACTCTGTAATGGCAATGGGGTAACGTGGACGTCAGGGGAGAAAGCAAAGATAATTTTATTTGTCTCTAGTATTGGATCGAAGAAAATATCGGCTTCTCCCAGGACGTGTCTGTTCGTCAAACAGTTGATCCGATGATGAGACAGAGTTCTGCTGATCAGTCAATTGTTCAGATCTTGAGTTTTGTGATGAAAAAAATGTTCAACAATGTCGTTCTGCTGCACTGAAGTCTCTCCGACAGGCTGAGCTTCGCTAAATGGAACGAAGGTCGGCACAGTTTTGACTTCAGACGAGGCGATGCCCTTCCTCACCCACGAGTCTGCTGGTAAAGGTATAGGTACCTTTTTGGTATGGGTGGCATGCACCCAGTTCTTACGCCCTTCCAAACGAACAGCAGTCCTCGTGGCAAGGAGCACTTGGTAGGGTCCGGTAAAACGAGGCTCAAGGTTGCGCTTTCGTCCAAAATTCCTCGTCACCACCCAGTCTCCGGGCTGGAGCTGGTGGCCTGGACCCTCCGTCTGCGTCGGCAGTGCTTCAAAGACCTGTTGGTGAATTAACCTCAGTTTAGCAGTCAGATCATGAAGATAATCGATCAACATTGGGTACTCAAGATCAGAGAACACACTGGGTCTAGGGACCCCCCAAACATTGGCAGGGCGGCCGAACACCATCTCATAGGGACTGAGCCCTACTCAGGAGTGTACAGTCGCCCTAGTTGACAGAAGAGCCAGGGGCAAAGCGTCAGGCCACGAGAGACCAGTCGTAGCCTGAATCTTCGCTAGTTTCAATTTAAGGGTGCCATTATACCCTTCAACCAAACCTGCTGACTGGGGATGATTGGCGCTGTGGATTTTCTGTGTAATTCCAAGGCCCTTACACACACTCTTCATCACACTCCCCACAAACTCACTTCATTTATCAGACCATACAATCCGTGGCATTCCATACCGAGGAAAGTATTCCTTCAGTAGGATTTTTGCAGTGGACAGAGCAGTGTTGTCTTTGAGAGGGTAGGCTTCAATCCATCGGGAAAATGCGCAAACCACAACTAAAACGTACTTTAGATTATTGCATCCCTCCATATGGATGAAGTCTAGCTGAATCACCTCAAAGGGACATGAAGGGGGAGCAAAATGGCCAGGGGGTGTAGGAGTTCCCTTACCAGGATTGTACATCATACATATCATACAATTCTTAACCAATCTCTCAGCACACTTAGCAATACCATCATTCTTCCATACAGGGGACAATAACTTGCAAATACCTTTCACGCTAATATGTGCCAAGCCGTGTGCCATCGTCACAACAGCCAGTACATACGCATCCGGCAACATCCATCTCTTATTCTCCGACAAATCGATCCAACAGCCATTCGCATCCAACTTTCCCGTACTCTCTTTCCACTTCATCTTTTCAGACTCAGTGGCCTCGTTCTGAATCGCTTTCACACTCTCGATAGTGTCTTCACACATACCAGTTTCTGCAGGCCACCTTACCGAACTCGTCACATACATTTTAGTGCTAAGGTTCCTGGCAGTCTCCTTAGCAATCTCATCAGCGAACGCATTACCACGACCAACATCATCCGTCACCTTACGGTGTGCACTACATTTAATAATCGCCACCTGCTCGGGCAATGTAAGTGCATCCAAAAGATCATTCACAAGCTGTCCATGCTGGATCTTCGTACCATGCGATGTCATAAAACCTCTCTCTCTCCACAATCGTCCAAAACTGTGCGCAACACCAAATTCATACTGACTATCCGTAAACACATTCACTCGTTTCCCTTTCGACAACACACACGCTCTAGTCAAGGCAATCAGCTCTGCCGCCTGCGCAGAATTCTGATTCAGTCTCGCAGTCTCCACAACCGTACTCAATGTCACCACAGCATACGCAGTCGTCACATCACCATTCGGCAACTTAAAACACGACCCATCCACATACAGGGTCCCATCGGGGTCTTCCAATGGAGTATTTTTCAGGACCACTCGACCTTTTGTTTCCTCCTCAGTTCGTAAGTAGCAGTCATGAGGTGCTACTTCGTCTGATTCCATACTGATTGGCAACAAAGTCGCCGGGTTCAGGACATTACAGCGTTTTATTTGAATGTGACTTGCCAAAAGCGTCAACTCGTACCCAGACAACCTTGCACTCGTCAGGTGTTGGGTTTTCGTACGATTCAAGAGAGTGTCAACTGCATGCGGAACCATCACCGTAAGCATATTATCCATGACCAATCCTGCAGATTGTCGGATGGACACCTGTACCGACAGGATTTTCGGACCAGATGGGATCACCTCCTGAGAGCCCCTCTAACCCAGCCGGAACGTAACCACCTCCCTCCTCAGGACCATCTATCCAGGCACCTGGGTACCTACCTGAGGATGGGGAACTCGCAATATACAAGCATAGGTTTTCTACAATATCCTATTCACACCAACTAGTCTTGCGGCCACTTAGGCCCAGACTAATCTACCCCGGGGCAGGTCTGATTATATACTCTCACACACTGATCTCCCTCAGTGCTCACTCGACACGCAATCCAGCGTATCTACACACATGGGCCTGCAGTCCCAGTGCTCTCATTTACACACGGTCCGCAATCCGGCAGACCTACACACCCCTCTGTCTTAGGTGCTCTCATTCACACACGGTCCGCAATCCGGCAGACCTACACACCCCTCTGTCTTAGGTGCTCTCATTCACACACGGTCCGCAATCCGGCAGACCTACACACTGACCACAATCAGTGCTCTCACTAACGCCACTTACCAATGACGACCACTTTCCTAGGAATACCTTCAGCTCTCTGTCTCTCTATGTTGGGAAGTCTCTCTCTCTATTCACTAAGGGCTCACTACTACAATAATATTATGGGATGGCCAAATTAATTAGTATAATCTTTATCCCTTAGTTGCAGGTCTTCTATCTCCCTAATTATTCAACTATCACTTACCTGATATGGGGTAACATCTGTTCAAACAGTAATACCTGACTAGGAGACAAGGTTACCTCCACTGTATGGGGACAAAAGATATACACCACACTAGTTCACTAAGAACTGGAGTATCTTTATTGTAACAATGATGAAATAAACATACACAAATCTGTGGGGTCTCTATGACTAACAGTAACTTTAACACACCGCTGAAAGAAAAGGATTAGACATACAGTACAAGGTTATCTGCGGGGTAACAGGAACTTTTAACACACCGCTGAAAGAAAAGGATTAGACATACAATAGCCTAGGGAATAAGGACAAGATTAAGGTATAATTGTAAAGGGGACTAGTTTAGACTACCTCACCTATTAGAAGGAAGATTTCTCTCTGACTCTGGTGGGATCAGGGCTCTCTCTGTCTCTCCCTCCGTCACCACAACACCACGCCTCTGGTTCAATTGCTCCAGCTGACAGCCTTAGCTCCTCCATCTGCTTTGATGCTCTCTGCACTGCTCTCTCTTCAGCTTCAGCAATCATCTGCCTTCTTTCTCCATTCCAGAACTGCACTGCATTCTGCAGCTCCAGCAGACATCCTGCTCTCTCTCTCTCCTCTGCAAGAACCAAACTGCTCTGACTCCAGACTGAACTGACCACTCCTCCTCTCCTGCAGCTCGCTAATATGGATTCCTCTCCCCTCATGGAAATTTCCAACAGAGGGCTGCCTCCCACCGAATTCCTGTGCTATCTCCAGAGCTCTTTGCGCAACCGCAGTGGCCAGCTGCATGTTACGTCTGGGCCCAAGAGACAAACACATTCCTCGGATAAGAAGCAGTCCTGACTGGTTTTCCTCTAGCAGTCAACAGCCTTAACTATAAACTTTACCTTTACCCCTGAAGCCTCTCAGCTCCATCAAAATGGAGTCCCTCTAGTTCTGGGCCTGTACGCCTGAGAAGGATGAAATAACCCTTAGCTCTGTCAGAGTGCCTACATAAACCATACCAATGTGTAATATAAACTCAGGACCACAGGATCCAACCTCTACTATAAGCAATAATGACAGGCCAAAGCCAATAGGCAATAGATGGCCTCTTCTAGGTCTGGAAGAAAGGGCTTAAAAGGGCCAACACAAGCTAGGAATACGTATCCTACATGTGAGCAAGATTAAAGTCTATATCACTGCCAACTAGGGCCAAAAGCCTGTCTATACAACACCGCAGCTGCCGCTGTTGCTCTCAAACAACTCGGCAATGCTCTAGCTACTGGGTCCAAGGTCGAGGAAAAATATGCACATGGACGCTGCTTACCACCAAAGTGTTGCGTTAGAACACTCAACGCACAACCTTCCCTCTCGTGAACGTATAGTGTAAACGGCTTACTGTAGTCAGGGGTACCTAACACAGGGGCCGAACACAACGCATCACGCAATTCAGAAAAACTTTTTTGACATTCTTCCGTCCATGGTAAAGGAGTTGGAACATCCTTGCACGTAAGAGCCACCAATGGTTTAGCTAGCAATGAAAAATTTGGAATCCATTGCCTGCAGTATGACGTGATACCTAAAAAGGCACGCACATCTCTCTGAGTTGTTGGCACAGTCATTCGAGCAATTGCTGCAATTCTCTCTGGGGTCAACCTCCTTCCCTCCTTTGACAATAAGTGACCTAGATAGGTTACTTCTTGGCAACAATATTGCAGTTTAGAAGGTAACACCTTGTGATGTAAGTCACAGAGATGCTGCAACAACGACACCGTAGCAATTTTGCAAATGTCCTGAGTGTCTGCAGCCACCAATACGTCATCGACATATTGGATCAAGGCCGCACCGGCCGGCAACACAAACGCATCAAGTTGGCTCTTCAAGGCTTGGCTGTATATCGATGGACTCTCACAGTAGCCCTGAGGAGCACGTTTAAACCTAAAGCTGCGGCCACCAAGAGAGAAACCGAAAAGGTCCCTACTCTCCTCAGCAATCGGAATGCTGAAGAAAGCATTCTTCAGATCGATCACTGAGAACCAAGATGCAGAGGCAGGAATCAGAGTCAGTAGAGCCGTTATGTCGGGCACCACAGGGAACTGAGGAATCACAATTTTATTTACCTCCCGTAAATCGATAACAAAACGATAAACAGGAGGCTTTGATGGATCCGTGCGCTTCAGAATGGGCAGCACAGGGCTATTGCACACGTTTCCCCGAGTCTCCTCGATAACATCTTTCTCGATCAAATCGTAGATGATCGCTAACAGTGCTCGCTCACCATCAAGGGAGATACGATACTGGGGAATACGTGGCAATCGCACATTAGATTTCAAATTAACAACATAAGGGGAGATGTCAAGCAGGCCCACATCATTGGGACCTGTTGCCCACAAAGATGCAGGAAGAGAACTCAATTCCGGTGGAAGCTTGTCGATGGACAAATACATAGGAGAGACAACTTTCTCACCCAATGTAAGCTTTACTCCCGCAGGAGAACAATACAAAGTCGCATACAGACGTTTTAGCAAATCCAGGCCCAAAAGATTCTCACCACAACCAGTAGTCAAAATCAAAGGAGCTTTCAGCTCACGTGGCCCAATTGCAAGAGGCAAAGGGCGCGAAACCGGATTGCTAACAGGGGCGCGAGAGAATCCAACGGAAACATTTGTTAAGCCAGACAAAGGTGCGCCAGGGAGTTTCGAATGCATGATGGAACTTTTCGCTGCACCAGTGTCCAACAGAAAAGGCTCAACAACGCCCGAGGTGGCAACTGCGACGTAAGGCCCTCTCTGATCAACCGGAACTGATACTACTCCCTCTCCTTGTCTATGGCTGTCCTAGTAATTACCGTCGTCAGTGTCCTGATCGACGTAATAATCGTCCACATTGTACTGCGCAGATCTTCCTTGCGACGATCCGCGCTGATCGAAACAATTATTAGAATCAGAAGAATTATTAGAACGATCATTTTGAGCACCGCTACCTCTACCACGTGATGCCTGTTGAGGACCACTACGACCTCCTCTAGATGAATTACCACTATTCCGATCACGCAAAACTGGACAATCGAATTTCAAATGACCCTCTCCCCTACAATAGGCACACTGATTGTACCCAGCGTAGATCTCTGCGAAGAGGAGTCATTTCGGAATTGCGGCCTATTCGATTGAGACTGCGATCGATTCCGCTGTTGCGAATCATTCTGATTCGAACGTGGGGGATACGCTTGTTGCAACAACACCTTTGTTTTGAGCTCTTTTGTCTTTTTATCGGCGCAATCATTTTTCTCTTTCTCTCTATTCTCATAATATTGGGCCGTGGCCAATATTTGAGCAGAAGTGGAAACAGCCCACGCACTTTCTGAATTCCGTAATTTGTTGCTTAGGTCCAGCAACAAATTTGATACAAATTTGTCCACAAACAATCGCTGACCTCCCTCAGTACCCATATCTTGACCACTGTGATCAATGAATGCCTCCTCAAATCTTGTAAAGAAATCAGAGACACTCTCATCCTTCTTTTGCTTGCAAGCGGACAACTTGTCCCAATTTACTTTCATAGCTGGCATAAGCGTTTTCATAAGAGTTATTATTCTCTGAGGGAGATTAGCAATCAACTGTTCGGGCTTAGCCCCACTGACTTGCAAGGCATCCGCAGCAAGAAGTGCAGTCCAGTCACCGCCTAATTCTGCCGCATGGTCTTCCTGACGAATCTTTGCCCATACCGGTTGCGGTACGACATTGCCAAATAGCATATCAATATCGGAAAGATTCATTATCGTAGCATCCACTAACTGAGACAGTTCTTTATAATACCCTGCAGGATTTTTGCGAGGGTCAGGCAGAGATTGCTTCACCTGCAAAACTTCCGACCGTTTCCACGGAAGATGTATCCACACTCTCTGAAAGTGCGGCAAGACTGCAGGATTTCCACCAGGGTTACCTGGCATCCATACTGGTGGAACCTCGCGCATGGGATACTGACCAGGCGCTGCTAGCGGTTCCTCAATGTCTTCTAAAAACAATGCCCGAGGCATTATAGAAGGACGAAAAGATAGCAACTGCTTGACAGCACGTCGAACATTGCTACCCACCATTATTCCGCTCGCAAACTGAAGCTGAAGATTAGTCAGAGCAGTCAATACATCGTCAGACGCATCAGCCGATATTTGATCACGTAAAAGCTTGCACATTTCCTCAAACACGAACCTTTGTGTTGGTATGTTGAATTGACAGAACGTATCAAGCACCACACGTGGAGGATTCCTAAGGGGGTATCTAATCCAACCCATCGCCATATTATATAGCGAGTCACGTTCCCTACCACCAGGAAGTTGACTTCGCCTTTGGGGACCATCAGAACCAGCGGACTCAAGAACCGGTCTAAGAGAAGTGAAAAAGTTAGCCGCAACAGAGGGGACACGACGTCGAGAAGATGGGGAAGAAGAGTAACACAACAGGGTAACAAGAGAATTGTCAGGAACAGAAGGGACAGCTGGAGTAACCAGAACAGTAGGGGCAGCGGGAGCAGGAGTATGAGGAAGTACAAGCGGGGGAGTAGTAGGGACGGGAGCAGGTGATGGAGCGGGAACAGGTTGAAGAACAGGAACAGGTTGGGGAACAGGGACAGGAGCAGGTTGAGGAACAGGGACAGGGGGAACCACAGGAACTGCGGTACCCTGTGCATACGGAGGTGGTGACTTCAAAAGATAGGACAACAAGGGGTCCTCTACTGATTCCTCCTGTTTATCCGTACCCGTCGGTAAAGCGGGGTAACACTTATCCACAGTCATACGCTGCAATCTATCGAAAACTTCCTTTTCCTTTTCCTCCTTATCTCGCTGGTACTGCTCTGCGTTTCTTACCGTCGTAACAATTCCTTCTCTCTTATTACGTTTAATCTGTTTGATTTCTTTCTGCTTGGCTTCTTTACGCCACAACCGAAAGGAATCAAACATGGCCGGCCTTGCTTTTCTTTGGAACAATTTAGCTTCAAGATTATCTAAAATCGGGGCCTCAAAACTACCATGAGGTGGCCAACTAAGGACACCGTCTTTTTTAGTGTAACGAACCCAACACTCATTGAATGTAATAGGGCCCAAACCGTGTCGACTGTATAACTCATAAGTTGGAGTTCCAACCGGAGGTATCGGACACGAGTCCTCCAGTCGGGAATCCGCACCACAACTTCTAAAGCAACTGAACAAAGTACTACGGCCAGGCATCGTGCACACTAACCGAGTTTCACAAACGTCAAGGGTTATAGGATTACAATGTCCCTGCAAAGAGCAAAAACCCTCGGTTTTTGGCGACTGCAGACGTCAAATATCACAACAAAGAACAAAATACCAAGAACTACAAATGCAATGGAACCATGCAACAACTAAGCACCCACAACAAAGGACTCTGGGAGCGACCCACGTCACCAGGAAGGCCCGTCAATCGTCTCACTGTACCAAGGTCTACGCCAGGCGCCAAAACAGGTCTACAGTCAGGGCAGCAGTCCGTCGCAGCCGTCAGGAGGCAGGGATCTTCGCGGGAAAAGTCGTCGGGCCACTTGTTTCGACAACAGGATCGATGAAGCGGGGTGCACCTTCCCTCGGAGATTTCACACGAAGTTCCTCACGATCGTCGGGCTTTGGACCGGTACCGCTGATGCAGCCCTACGTTGGGCGCCAACTGAAGGACTGGGTTTTTCTAAGACCCAGCGGTGCCAGGGATAACACCAAAAACCTTCGTGGGTAACCTGTTCCGGCGTACAAATGACAGAGACACGGGACACTTCCTTCGGCGTCAAAGATTCGAGGTTTATTACTGCAGGGAACACAGAAGTCACGAGAAGTACATAGCATGTAAGTTCACGGAGACTGCTTCAAATTGTATCTGTGGATCGCTCTTCTTATACAGTTTTCGAGCATAGGATAACATGGTGCACAAAGGATTACAACTTGGTTCCCATCGTAAAGGTCATAGGGGGTCGCTTTCATGTATTCAGGGCCCGGAACATAATTACAGTAACATTTGGCGGTTCCCAACTGTAAAAGTACATCTTCCCACCATTAGTACATTCCAATCAGTAGTAAACGAATCAAGGAAGAGACAGAAACAGGTGCAGAGGAAGACGAGGACAGTGAACAGATCGAAGAGGGTGTAAAAGGGGTGGTATCAGGAAACACGAGTTGCAGGCATCAAAGGGGACGTGCCTAATGAATGCATAACTAAGACAATAGTCCGGCTCAGCAAGATGAGCCTCGAGCAGGGCCATCTGCCTTACAGTGCCACCCCCCTCATCATAAAGACACCTTCAAAGGAACACGTGTCTTCCGCAAGAGTTTGGGAATCCCAGGGTCACGAAGCGGACAGCGTCCGTTCGCTGGCTACTTGAGGGCAAGAAACAAAATGGATGCCGTATCTAAGATGGAACCCGTCGGTTCAGATGAAGAAACCCACGAAACAAACAAACGGTTTAGGCTAGCACAGCGAAAACGCGTACACCCACTAAACTCGTCATTTGCGGTTCATAGATACCAGACTCGACCATATTCGTGCGAGTCAAAAAACACCACTTACAATTGTCACGGAACCTCAGTGGAACAAGGTGGATTTCATCCTCCTGACCACCCTTTTGAAGTCCTCCAGATGGATTATATTCAGATGGACAGATGTCGAGGATTCAAGTACGTCTTGGTAGTTGTATGTGCACTATCTAGATGGACAGAAGCGTACCCAGTCCCAGATTACACTGCTGTGACCACTGCCAGGCAGTTGGTCCGAGAATTCTTTCTGCGGTACGGCTTGCCCCGTGTCGTGTATTTAGATAACGGTCAGCCATTCTCCTCTGAACTAATGAAACAAGTATCTCTTCTGTTAGGGTACCAGTGGAGATTCCATTGCGTATGACACCCAGAGGCAGCAGGTCTCGTCGAGAGACACAATCAGACACTTAAAACAAGACTAGCGAAAGTCTGTGCAGAAAAAGGCGTGGATTGGATGGTAGCCTTGCCGGTTGCCCTCTTTTACATGCGAATGGTAGCTCATTCCAGAACAGGACTGTCCCCGTACGAAGTGGTTTTTGGTAGACCACTGAATATGTGGGGTACGCCTATGCCAAAAAGAATAACTGATGTCGACAGTAATATGCTGACAGATTACCTGGCTTCCTTGATGTCTGCACTCCTTTCTTGTCGTTCACAGGTTGCAGCTGCCTTCCCCGACAACACCCAGGTGAAAGAACATTCGATTGTCCCTGGGGATACCGTCTTTATTCGGAACTTTGATCGTTCAAGTCCTCTCGAGCCCCGCTGGCGCGCACCGAAGCTGGTACTGTTAACAACGAGGACCGCCGTCAAGGTCGAGGGAAGAAAGGGCTGGATTCATGCCCACCACGTTAAACGTTTCCATGGACTTGGATCAGTAAACGAAACTAAGGACTGCCCAGATATCAGTGACTCGAAACTCCCTTTGCTAGAAAAGACTCCGCAACAGGTGTACAAATTAAAGCTACGGTCTAGTAAGTCAGACACCGTTTAATTGTTTAAGTCCCCCTCGGGTAAAGCGGTTAGACAGGTTCCTGACATGTATAAGATCGTAGACCCAAATAGACAGAGAGATAAAAAAGAAAAATATTGCAAAACCTTACGCAGCAGATGCATAGTAACTCTGATCATTATGTTTTTTCTAGGTATATCGATTATATGTATAAGTTTGGCGCTACATGTTTTCTTTCCTCCTCTTGGTTCACATATACATTCTTCCTTCAATGACACTGTACAGCACACATTCAGTGACCTGCCACCCCATGAATTGTCATATCGACTAGCACTGCGCAACAATACTTTTATTTGTATGTTACACCATTCTCACCAGGCCAGCAATGTAACGAATTGCTGGGTATGTGGCCGACTCCCACCTTATCAGAAAACGAAGGGAGTTCTGCCCCTCTTTTCTTATCCGTTTTCGCACAATGGTTCGTGCGGAGCATGGTTTGCTTTAATGTCATCATTACAAGACAGAAAGTTCACAGATTCCCAGAATGAATGGATTTGGGGAGACTTGAATATAGTAATGAATAAGGCATGTTTCCCCGACAAAGATGGTTTTCCCCAAAGGAAAGGAACAGATCTAGAAAATGAAGTGTACAAACTAGGAAATTTTTTTCTTAACCTTATGATTCTGAATGTCCAGTCCGAGACAAATACAGGTTCACCGTTCATACAGTCTTACCAGTAAAAGGTGAATTATGCGTTAGAAAGAATGGTTCGGTACACTTGGGAGACAGTGATTGTAATACTGTGGTCGAGTTCAATGATAAAGGAAAGTCTACTTTCAAAGCTTCCCGCCATTCTTATTTCATTTGCGGTCAGACAGCCTATGTACGTCTGCCCTTAGACTGGGGTGGGACGTGTTATATAGCATTTCTATTGCCACCTGTTTTTCTGGCCCCATCCCATTATCATCGAGACTCACGACTAGTACATGTTAGACACAAGAGGGAGATCGATTCCCCAGTTGTCGATCAGACTGAGACAGCGTGGGAACAATATAAAGATTTCATTAAAGGATATTTCTGGTTCGTAGGTCCCGTCCAAAACAGTAAACTAATACGCAGGTTAACAAGAACACTGGAAGCAGTAGTGAATGAGACTACTTCTGCCTTAGGAAACTTGACGGAGGAGCAGTCTGCTATGAGACTTGTTGTTCTTCAGAACCGCCTTGTTCTTGACGTCATCCTGGCCGATAGGGGCGGGGCTTGTAGAGTGATCGGCTCCAGTTGTTGCGTGTTTATTCCAAATAACGCGCCATCCTTGTATGCAGCAATAACAAGACTCCACAAGATAGCCCGTGAAATGCATCAAGACCCATGGTCTTGGTCCGGTTGGCTCTGGAGTGTAATAGCGGGATGGGGTTGGACAGTGTTGTCCTTCCTGGGAATAATACTGCTCGTAGTATTCAGTTGCTGTCTCTGTCTGCAATGTGGCCCAGCGATTTGCGGCTTGTGTGCCACTGCCTGTCTTCCCCGTCCACGTCCACGTTCACGTGCACAAATGAAAAAAGACGAACAAATGATGCTGTATGAACAAATAGATGGTCTCATGAATATAGATGTGTCCTGAAGGGCACAGTAGGGGACAAGGAGGGAATGAGGAAATAGAAATTTTACGTGGCCAGTGTGTCCCCCACTAGCACCCTATCTATGTACCTATGCCCCATGTATGTCCATGTCATCATGTAATTCCCTTCTCATGCCTGCAATAATAATGCCACTGCATTTCCGTCCAATGTTAGCATGTCAGTTATTGGGCCCTCCATAAATGAAACGTCAATTCTGCACTGAGGCCTATGTTGCCAATGCATTTACATGGTACACGTTTAAAAGTCGAGATGAACGTTTTTGTGGCATAGCCGAGCCAGGTCCCGAATTCAGGCTTCAGGCATCCTCTGACTCTGAAAGCTGCAGAATAGTTATGTATCCCTGACCTCTCCCTTACTTCCTGCTCAGCCGAGAGGTGCCCAGCCTGGCCTGCCAAGACGGTATTTTGCCTACAGTTATCTGCTCCACTCCACAGAAAACACATTCCAGTCTAGTGAAAGGGGTAAACATATTCCGCCTGCAGAAGATAGGGCCTAGCCTTTCTGTCTCCATTCAAGTGATTTACAGAAACCGTTTCCATAGAAGGCCCATGGCCCCCACGCAATGCACGAAGAAATATATGCACAGCATTTAGTGATGAGCAGCCTTTGCTCGAGCGACCTTTACTTCAGACAATACATCCTCCAAACACAAGATATCAGATATGCCAAAGGTGCAGGTCGTTCTGACATCCCAGACTCCTCTACTAGTGCTAAAGTCAGCTCCCCCCAGCTTCCTCCAGTTACACGTCAATTTCACGTCATGACCAGTTTTGCGCGCACAAGTAGGGTAAAGGTTCCTGCTGACCATGCAGACCTCCTCTATGCATCCACCCACCTATGACACACCTATGACTCATCAAGTGAACACCCACATGTACGCCTCCTTACCCGCCTCTTTTACGCCCATGTGCTCTTATCTCTCTCTCTCACTTGCTCCGCCTGGAGCGCTCCGCCTTCTCTATTCAATGCAATGTATGTTTTAACTATATATAATGTGTTATGTGAATAAAGATCCAGATGACGATCCTTCCTGAACCTTAGTGGTGATGGAGCTCCAGTAGCTCGAGCTATTGCATTAAAGCCCTTTTGAATCGGACACCACGGACTCTGCCTCTCATTTTATGAGCAATCCTTATTAATGTATAGAAATTATGACAGGGTAATCAATTATTTACCACATTAATATGGAGCCCGAATAGGGACTAGTCCCCTTTCCCACGCGCCGGCGATGTAGGTCCAGCCCCCTGACCCCTTCTATAGCCGTGACGGACTTCAAGTGTACACGACAGCGGGACTTCCTGCCTACTCCCTCAGGCCCACGGAGGAGACGGAGACTGCGACCAGGCATCCACACGAGGCGGTGAGGATTGCGGACCATCCCGACCAGAGCCCAAGCCGAGAGAGCAAGGTCCGAGGTATCCCGAGGCTCACCTGTTCCGAGGCGCATGCGCAGCAGAAGCAGCAGCAGTAGCAGAAGCCGCAGCAGCAGTCCAGCCCAGTATCGAGTTTCCGAGGCCTTCAGTTTTGCTTCCCGGTGAGTAACGTTATTTGGAACGCATAGAGACGGGTTCATTTATTTGAGCCTGGTAAAGACGGGTCTGGGTACACAGACCCGGTAAAGACGTGTCCATTTAGGTGGATGCGGTAAAGACGTGTCTCTTTACGAGACCGGCATGGTTGTACTGTTTTGCAGTGCATAAAGTAAACTGTTTTTCAGGATCGTGTTTTTTTCTATGCACTAGTTAGGATGTATCTGTTTTTAATGTTTTAATGTTGTAGTATGAATGGTTGTTTTCAGTCTATTTTTGTGTATATTGTGTTTTAGTTCGAGTTAGTTCCAACATGCCACTGTTTTCGAAATTACGTCAGATAGGGACCAGGAAAGGGATACTCGAAGAGGCAGTCCCCGTCCCGCCTAGAGACACTCCTGGACATTTCATGTACAAAAAAACACGGGCTAGATGCCATACTGTTTTTAGACTTATGGGTAGATTACACGAAGGATCTGGAATAGAAATATAGATAGCCTGCCTCAGGGACATGGGATGCTGATTGCATCATGAGAGTAGAGGAAGCGCTAATGAAAAAGAAAGTTAGACAGTCCCAGAAAGATGCCATTGAGTTATGGCGTAAAGAAGCGCATAGGAGAACAGAGAAAGAAATACACAAAGCAGAGAGAAGTAAAGAAGCAGCAGAGAAAGCCAGAGAAAAAGAGCTAAAGGAAGAAGGTGAACGGGTTAAGGCAGAACAAGTAGATAGACAAAGAAATGCCCTGTTAAAGGCATGTATCCCGTCCTCGCTGAAGGACTACCTAAAGTGACCCCGGAAGTACCCCGTAATTTGCCGCCACCACTGATCCCGATAAAAATACGTAGTCATAAACAGACAGCAGCGGACATTTTTCTTTCCTCCAATTTAGAAGAGGCCGCTCCGGATTATGTTAATGCAGGTTTTCCTCCTCCTCCTCCTGGCAACAATCCTAACAATCCTTTTCTCGCTCTGCCCGTAGCACAGGATCAACCCGCATCAGTAGTGACAATGACAGTGAAAGACGATTCAAGCCAAGGGGCAATGGGAGGGGGGCCCGCCACTGCCATACCGCAAACACCACCACCACCATCACGAGCACTGCAAGAATTAGCACTAGAAGAATTAGCATTACAACGAACGCCAAAAATGACAGCCACACCCCTTAATCAAACTGTAACGATTCCATATTGTGTATACGATCCAGTACCAGGTGTAGGTTCAATGCTCATGTCCTCACTACGATTACGACGCGTTACAGACTATCTGATCATATTATCAGGCATGAAGGACAATTTAGACAGAATATACCATTTCATTAGAACGGGGGAGGGACCCGAGAGTATTCATGAGGCCATGGCACAAAAAAGAGTGGAGGTTCAACGTGCACTTTTACGTTTTCTGATTAATTGTCTGATCAGGGAACGAGACCAGTCAGATAAAGGAGTAACTAGAGGGATGGTGGAGTGGAGTGACAATATAGCTGCCTGTAAACATGATACCATGGCAAAGATAGAATGCATGTACAGGAAAATACGTAAAGAAATTCTGAACTTACACAGGAAAGAGCAAGACGAGAAAGAGGACGACTTAGCCACAGATGAGGTTGAGTCCGACACAGAGGAAATGAATAAAATGAATTATGTAGGCAGGGCAAGACAGTTTGACAGGCCCAAGGGGCTCGATTACAGTAAACATGGACCTCCTATACCAGAAAGATATTCTCTCGAACATCTTTTCCAAGCTACTGAGAACGCACTAAAAAGACGAGTAGAGTACGATAGACCACACACTATGCATGAACAGGAACTAGCCCGGTCAGCCGTTCAATGGGCTTGTAATTCTAACATATATAATGATGACGTAGTAGCGCAAACTTTTCTGAGCCTTCCTCCGGAAGAACAGAGTTTAGCTGGTATTTACATGGTTCAACATCTGATCACGTTGTATGAGAGTCAACATTCTGATGCAGGTCCCTTGTACAAATTACTGGACGACCTACTCCTAGAGAGATGGAGAGGCCTAGGTACCGAATTAATTAATGCCATTTTAGATCAACGACATAAGTACTTGACTTTTATGACCACGCGCTTAATTCCTACCCCACACCACAACAGAAAGATTTTCCACATAGACAGACAGAACCCCCTACGAGAGGTACATCCCGTTAGAAATACAGCGAATGAGCTACAACGAGTATATGTTTACACACCCTTAACGAAAATAGAAATACTGGAAATGAAAAAATTACTGCCTTGTCATGATAAAGACCCAAGGGGATTCCACCGTGAATTAAAAGACATTCTCCGCATAGGGGATTACACATACGCTGACATCATTAAATTGTTAAAGGTACTGTTACCAGCAGGCATTTACGAAAAGCTTAAAGAAAAGGATTGGGAGGTGGGAGAGAAAAGATAAGTTGGGTGGAATTGGAAGATGAAGATAAAACACGAGGCCCTGGTGTTGGTCTTGGGGAAAAAGCTAAAGCACTACCCGAACTATTGATACAGGTTTTGCCGAGATTATTGGTTACTAAAAAGGAAGATTGGGATGCTATTTCAGCCTGTAAACAGAAACCAGATGAAGACACTAGTGATTTCTATTCTAGATTCTAAAAATGTTTTACTATTAATAGTGGCCTTAAGACAAATAGTGAATCGTACCCACATCTTTTTGTGAGCAAATTAGTAGAGAATTCCTTACCACGATCAAAAATAGAGTACTGAAGGTTAAGAGTACCTGGCAAGCAAATAGCCCTTCCCAAATGTTGCAAATGTTACAGTATCACCAGAACAGAATTAGAGAGGAACAGGAACACGAAAAGAGACGCATGAAAGATACGAAAATGAAAGTACTAGTTGCACAATCAGTACCAGCTGATAGACATAAAAAGGGCACGGCACCGGTTAAGGGAAACTGTAATTATTGCAAGCAACCAGGTCACTATGTAAATGAATGTGCTGTCCTGAAACACAATATAGCTACAGGCAAGACGAAAGAAAGACCGAGTCCTTCTAGACAGGATAACACCCCGCATAACACGCAAACGCCACAGAACACGCAACAGACAGTAGCTGTACCCCAAGCAATAGCTGCCACACAACATGTCACGCAACAAATGTACCAGTACGCTCAGTCAGACTATCCAGAATATCAACAGTACTCATGAAACAGCCTAGAGAGGGAGGTTGGCTTGCCTCTTATTGAGGTTCCTGTAGATCAAGAGGGTCCCTATGTACATAGTCGTGTATTGGGAAAAGACAGAAAATTTCTGATTGACACAGGGGCGAGCAGAACTACCATCAGTCACGACGAGGTTCCAGGGGCACCCCTCTCAGGCTCACAGAATATTTCCCTGGGATTTTCAGGAAAGCCTATTGTTAACGAAGTGTCAAAGCCAGTTCCCTTAGGAGTTGGTCAATTGTCCCGTACTACAGACTTGTTACTTACTAAGTCATGTCCAGAAAACTTGCTTGGTATAAAGACATTGAAAGAACTAGGAGCAGTGATTTGTTGTTCTCCGGAAGGAGTGAGATTGTTTTTACGTGATTTTAAAGGACATTATGTGTTGAGAGATTTTGATCCCAGACTCCAGAATGTACCACAGCATTTATGGGCGCAAGGTCCGACTGATGTAGGTTACATGCACAATACGCCACACCGTGTCACACTCAAACAAGGAGTAGTACTGCCACGAATCCGACAATACAAGTTACCACCTGATGCTGTAGTAGCATTACTGAAAATTGTTGACAAACTTATTGCACAGGGAGTGGTTGTAGAAACTGACTCAAATGTATGTAATTCTCCTATCATTCCGATTCTTAAACGAACTGAACCAAATGCACCACCAGTCTACAGACTAGTGATTGACCTCCGAGAACTGAACAAGTGCATAATACCCCAGTACCCAGTGGTCCCAGACATTTCTTCATTATTGACTGCAATTGATTCCGAAGCGACGTTCTTTACTGTAATCGATCTCAAGAACGCCTTCTTTAGTGTCCCAATCCATCCAGAGAGCCAGTACCTCTTCGGATTCTGTTTAAATGGACGCAGCTTCAAATTTACAAGGGCTCCTCAAGGATTCACAGAAAGTCCTAGTATTTACAGTCAAGCATTGAAAAGACAACTAGACAGTATTCACATGCCTACCGACACAGCACTGCTCCAATACGTGGACGATCTCTTGATTACAGCACGAACAAAACGAGACTGCGAACGTGCATCACTGACAGTCTTATACTTTCTGGCAGACAAGGGGCACAAAGTGTCCCCTTCAAAGTTACAATTCTGTGCCCAGCATGTGGTGTACCTTGGACACTTGCTGTCCAAGAGGGGTAGACAGCTGACACCAGACCGCATTCAGTTAATTGCAAATCTTGCACAGCCCAAGACACAAAAGGAAGTACGGGCCTTCATTGGCCTCACTTCTTACTGCAGACAATGGATTCCCCAGTATGCATATCTAGCCAAACCACTCATACAGTTGACAACACAGGAGGCAGCGACTTCGACTGTCCTCCCTTGGACACAAGAACATACACTCGCATTTGATGAATTGAAAAAAGCTCTATGTCAAGCACCAGTTTTAGCGACTCCTTGTTACAGCAAACCTTTTACACTTTTTGTCACTGAACGCGAAGGCACAGCATTATCTGTTCTTACACAAGATCAAGCAGGAAAACACAAGCCTTGTGCTTACTTTTCTAGTACATTGGATCCAGTGGCCCAGGCTCTGCCTGCGTGCCTAAAATCAGTTGCAGCAACAGCCCTAGCGATAAGACAGAGCGATTCCATAGTGTTAGGACATCCCCTGACAGTGCAGGTTCCACACTCAGTGGAAGTTCTCTTGAACAGGACACAGACACAACATCTGACTATAGCGAGACTGACAGGATATGAACTGACATTGTTCCAGCCACACATAGAGATCAGACGTTGCAATACCCTGAACCCTGCTACACTTTTATCCTCAAGCACAGCAGACACTCCACCACATGACTGTGTGGAAGTAATTGATACAGTGACGAAGCCAAGACAAGACTTGACAGACATTGCACTACCAGACCCAGACCTGACACTTTATGTGGATGGTTCATGCATGAGAACAAGCACAGGAGAGTTAGTGGCCGCATATGCAGTGACCACTGATACTGAAGTCATAGAGACACATCGAATTGACACACTGTCTGCCCAAGCAGCAGAGCTCATCGCTCTGACACAAGCCTGTATACAAGCCAAGAACTTGAAAGTAAACATATACACAGATTCACAGTATGCCTTCGGAGTCGTTCACGACTTCGGAGTCCTGTGGCAGGAGAGAGGTTTCCTGACCTCTCATGGGGCAAAAATTCAGCATGGTCCCCTCATTCAGGCTCTGTTAGATGCTATACACTTGCCTACAGCCATAGCTACCATGAAGTGCAAAGCGCATACGAAAGTCACTGACACCATTTCCCAGGGTAACGACCTGGCAGATCGAACAGCTAAACTTACAGCCCAGTCTCAAACAGACATTCCAACTGACACGACAAAGACAGAAGCACCATCACTGACAAATTGCATGACAGTCAGAGATCCCTCACAAGATGTACTTGACATACAGACACATGCCACTCCAGACGAAATAAAGAAATGGACTGAACAATGAGGGGTCCAAACAGACCAGGGTTGGATGACAAAAGGCAAAGCCACATGGTTTCTCCCTGACTCCATGGTTCAAGTTATCATAAATACAGCACATAGTCCAGCACATTTAGAAGAAAAGGCAATGTTAGACAGTTTACAGAATATCTGGTTCAACAAGCACCTGCGAGCAGCAGCAAAACAGAAAGTGCGTACCTGCATGATCTGTTGTCAGTTCAATCCAGGCAAAGGCATTCCCGTGGAAGAAGGTGGATTTCATCCTCCTGACCACCCTTTTGAAGTCCTCCAGATGGATTATATTCAGATGGATAGATGTCGAGGCTACAAGTACGTCTTTGTAGTTGTATGTGCACTATCTAGATGGACAGAAGCGTACCCAGTCCCAGATTACACTGCTGTGACCACTGCCAGGCAGTTGGTCCGAGAATTCTTTCCGCGGTACGGCTTGCCCCGTGTCGTGTATTCAGATAACGGTCAGCCATTCTCCTCTGAACTAATGAAACAAGTATCTCTTCTGTTAGGGTACCAGTGGAGATTCCATTGCGTACGACACCCAGAGGCAGCAGGTCTCGTCGAGAGACACAATCAGACACTTAAAACAAGACTAGCGAAAGTCTGTGCAGAAAAAGGAGTGGATTGGATGGTAGCCTTGCCGGTTGCCCTCTTTTACATGCGAATGGTAGCTCATTCCAGAACAGGACTGTCCCCGTACGAAGTGGTTTTTGGTAGACCACCGAATATGTGGGGTACGCCTATGCCAAAAAGAATAACTGATGTCGACAGTAATATGCTGACAGATTACCTGGCTTCCTTGATGTCTGCAATCCTTTCTTGTCGTTCACAGGTTGCAGCTGCCTTCCCCGACAACACCCAGGTGAAAGAACATTTGATTGTCCCTGGGGATACCGTCTTTATTCGGAACTTTGATCGTTCAAGTCCTCTCGAGCCCCGCTGGCGCGCACCGAAGCTGGTACTGTTAACAACGAGGACCGCCGTCAAGGTCGAGGGAAGAAAGGGCTGGATTCATGCCCACCACGTTAAACGTTTCCATGGACTTGGATCAGTAAACGAAACTAAGGACTGCCCAGATATCAGTGACTCGAAACTCCCTTTGCTAGAAAAGACTCCGCAACAGGAGTACAAATTAAAGCTACGGTCTAGTAAGTCAGACAGCGTTTAATTGTTTAAGTCCCCCTCGGGTGAAGCGGTTAGACAGGTTCCTGACATGTATAAGATCGTAGACCCAAATAGACAGAGAGATAGACAGAGAGATTAAAAAGAAAAATATTGCAAAACCTTACGCAGCAGATGCATAGTAACTCTGATCATTATGTTTTTTCTAAGTATATCGATTATATGTATAAGTTTGGCGCTACATGTTTTCTTTCCTCCTCTTGGTTCACATATACATTCTTCCTTCAATGTCACTGTACAGCACACATTCAGTGACCTGCCACCCCATGAATTGTCATATCGACTAGCACTGCGCAACAATACTTTTATTCGTATGTTACACCATTCTCACCAGGCCAGCAATGTAACGAATTGCTGGGTATGTGGCCGACTCCCACCTTATCAGAAAACGAAGGGAGTTCTGCCCCTCTTTCCTTATCCGTTTTCGCACAATGGTTCGTGCGGAGCATGGTTTGCTTTAATGTCATCATTACAAGACAGAAAGTTCACAGATTCCCAGAGTGAATGGATTTGGGGAGACTTGAATATAGTAATGAATAAGGCATGTTTCCCCGACAAAGATGGTTTTCCCCAAAGGAAAGGAACAGATCTAGAAAATGAAGTGTACAAACTAGGAAATGTTTCTCTTAACCTTATGATTCTGAATGTCCAGTCCGAGACAAATACAGGTTCACCGTTCATAACAGTCTTACCAGTAAAAGGTGAATTATGCGTTAGAAAGAATGGTTCGGTACACTTGGGACACAGTGATTGTAATACTGTGGTCGAGTTCAATGATAAAGGAAAGTCTACTTTCAAAGCTTCCCGCCATTCTTATTTCATTTGCGGTCAGACAGCCAATGTACGTCTGCCCTTAGACTGGGGTGGGACGTGTTATATAGCATTTCTATTGCCACCTGTTTTTCTGGCCCCATCCCATTATCATCGACACTCACGACTAGTACATGTTAGACACAAGAGGGAGATCGATTCCCCAGTTGTCGATCAGAGTGAGACAGCGTGGGAACAATATAAAGATTTCATTAAAGGATATTTCTGGTTCGTAGGTCCCGTCCAAAACAGTAAACTAATACGCAGGTTAACAAGAACACTGGAAGCAGTAGTGAATGAGACTACTTCTGCCTTAGGAAACTTGACGGAGGAGCAGTCTGCTATGAGACTTGTTGTTCTTCAGAACCGCCTTGTTCTTGACGTCATCCTGGCCGATAGGGGCGGGGCTTGTAGAGTGATCGGCTCCAGTTGTTGCGTGTTTATTCCAAATAACGCGCCATCCGTGTATGCAGCAATAACAAGACTCCACAAGATAGCCCGTGAAAGGATGTATGTCGTTACAACGCATACTTTTACTCCGCGTACCATTACAACGCGGTATTTACAATGCATACCGCTACAACGCATAGCGCTTTGGGGTGCTGGATAGTGGTAAGTATAATTTACTATTCTAACTCCAGTCCCCGTGGACCCTAGGGAAGGTGTTGGATAGTAAATTAAACTTACCTCTTATCCTAGAGCGCCCCCCAGCGCAATGCGTTGTAACGGTATGCGTTGTAATGCCTGCGTTGTAGTGGTAGTGCGGAGTAAAAAATGCGTTGTAACAGGTGAATACCCCCGTGAAATGCATCAAGACCCATGGTCTTGGTCCGGTTGGCTCTGGAGTGTAATAGCGGAATGGGGTTAGACAGTGTTGTCCTTCCTGGGAATAATACTGCTCGTAGTATTCAGTTGCTGTCTCTGTCTGCAATGTGGCCCAGCGATTTGCGGCTTGTGTGCCACTGCCTGTATTCCCCGTCCACGTTCATGTGCACAAATGAAAAAAGACGAACAAATGATGCTGTATGAACAAATAGATGGTCTCATGAATATAGATGTGTCCTGAAGGGCACAGTAGGGGACAATGAGGGAATGAGGAAATAGACATTTTACGTGGCCAGTGTGTCCCCCACTCGCACCCTAATCATGTACCTATGCCCCATGTATGTCCATGTCATCATGTAATTCCCTTCTCATGCCTGTAATAATAATGCCTCTGCATTTCCGTCCAATGTTAGCATGTCAGTTATTGGGCCCTCCATGAATGAAACGTTAATTCTGCACTGAGGCCTATGTTGCCAATGCATTTACATGGTACACGTTTAAAAGTCGAGATGAACGTTTTTTTGGCATAGCCGAGCCAGGTCCCGAATTCAGGCTTCAGGCCTCCTCTGACTCTGAAAGCTGCAGAATAGTTATGTATCCCTGACCTCTCCCTTACTTCCTGCTCAGCCGAGAGGTGCCCAGCCTGGCCTGCTGTAATGGCAGAGTTTTTGGCTTTATTTAGCAGTGATATAGATCATTATTCTTGCTCGCATCTAGTATAGGTATTCTTAGCCTGTGTTGGCCCTTTTAAGCCCTTTTTCCAGACCTAGAAGAGGATAGCTGCTTAATATGCCTTTATTCTTGACTTTAACCTGTCTATTGCCTATTGGCTTTGACATATTAGACATATTGGTATGGTTTATGTAGGTATTCTGACAGAGCTAAGGAGCATTTCACCCCTTTCAGGTCTACAGGCCTAAAGCTAGAGAGACTCCATCTTGATGGAAGCAGGGAGGCTTTTTAGGGCAAAGGCGAAGTTTATAGTTAAGGCTGTTTTCCACTTGGAGAGAACCGGTCTGGGCCAGCCCTTATCGGTAGGCTGTATTATTCTCTGTGTAGAAGACACAACAAAAGGCCGGCCGGCTGGGTGTGTGTCCTTGATGCGAGGTGATGCAGAGACCTGGTAAGCGGCGGGCTGATGGATGGAACTTTCCATGAGGAAACAGCATTCTATATTTGTGAAGTGCAGAGGCGGAGTCAGTCAGTTGAGTCGAGTCGAGCAGAGGGGAGTCAAGCAGAGGGGAGTCAAGCAGGAAGCAGTCAAGCAGAGGGGAGTCGAGGAGAGAGTCCAGCAGAGAGGAGAGCAGTGGAGTGGAGTTGGCAGAGAGAGAGAGAGGGTTAAGAGCTGAGTTGAATAGTGAGCTGGAACTGAAGGAAGCAGTCAGAAGCAGTTGCTTATCAGGAGGAGGTGTGAATAGCTGGAGTCTGAAGTAATGCCTTTTAAAAGAGATAGAGGAGAGCTCGTGGATTAACCTATGGGAGCAGATGGAATTGGACATTGGCGCAGAGACAGAGTGAATAAGATAGTGGAATGAACGGTGATCAGAGCGGCAGGAACCATTAAGATTGAAGACGGAAGGTGGAGAGACAGTTCGTGTGGGGGAGAGGAGTCCAGAGACAGAGTGATCAGCGCAGAGGTGTACCCAAGAGTGCAGGAGAGAGAGAGAGCCTGAGATGAGCCAAGGCACAGACGAGAGAGGAACCCAGATGACAGCTAGAACAAGACTTCACACTAATCAGGTGATATTGTTTTCATCACATTAGCTACATTTACACTTTATGTCTAATCTTTTCCCTTTTAGCGGAGTGTTCCTGTTATGTGTAATCCTTCTCTTTCAAGCGGTGTGTTCTACCTATAGTCTTTGTCAGACATGCATAAATGTTTATATTACTATAATAAAAGATCCCCAGTTTATAACAAACTGGTGTGTAGCCCCTATTCTTGTTCACTGAAGGTAAATGAATCTCCTAGGTGTTTGCTAGATATGTGAATGGAAGAGTAATCCCAATCAGGTAAGTGGTGATCACATAAATAGGGAGTGAGTGAACCTTTGATGCCAAGAGCAGAGAGTACACTATACAATCCGGACCCATATTCAAAGTTATTATTGTAGTTTCATCCCGAGTAGACAGCTGAGATAATATCCCAATATATATATATATATATGTATAGGTGTTCATAGGAATGTGGTCGTCGTTGATATGCGGCTTTAATGAGAGCACTGGGGGGTTGAACCAGTGTGTAAATCCACCAGATTGTGGCTTGAATAAGTGAGAACGTCAGGAAGGACACTGACGCGTAGTTTCGCAGGATCGCGAACAATTTGGAAAAGGGAGCATTGGGTTCTGCAGGCCCGTGTGTAGACACACCGGATTGTGTGTCAGATCTGCCCTAGGGTAGAACGGTCTGGGTCAGGGTGGCCGCGAGACCAACTGATGTGAATAAGTGTGGTGTAGGGTATGGATATCCCTAGTAATCAGTGAGTATTCTTAGTATCCCTATAGATTTAGTGGTGTTCTTAATAATATGAGCTTGTATATTGCGAGTTCCCCATCCTCAGGTAGGTACCAGGTGCCTGGATAGAGGAGTCCTGGGGAGGGAAGAAGGTGAGTACGTTTTGGCTGGGTCACAGGGGCCCCTGGGGGCTGATCCCACCTACTCAGAAAATCCAGCCATTACACCTGCCAAGACGGTATTTTGCCTACAGTTATCTGCTCCGCTCCACAGAAAACACATTCCAGTCTAGTGAAAGGGGTAAACATATTCCGCCTGCAGAAGATAGGGCCTAGCCTTTCTGTCTCCATTCAAGTGATTTACAGAACCGGTTTCCATAAAAGGCCCATGGCCCCCACGCAATGCACGAAGAAATATATGCACAGCATTTAGTGATGAGCAGCCTTTGCTCGAGCGACCTTTACTTCAGACACTACATCCTCCAAACACAAGATATCAGATATGCCAAAGGTGCAGGTCGTTCTGACATCCCAGACTCCTCTACTAGTGCTAAAGTCAGCTCCCCCCAGCTTCCTCCAGTTACACGTCAATTTCACGTCATGACCAGTTTTGCGCGCACAAGTAGGGTAAAGGTTCCTGCTGACCATGCAGACCTCCTCTATGCAACCACCCACTTATGACACACCTATGACTCATCAAGTGAACACCCACGTGTACGCCTCCTTACCCGCCTCTTTTACGCCCATGTGCTCTTATCTCTCTCTCTCTCTTGCTCCGCCTGGAGCGCTCCGCCTTCTCTATTCAATGCAATGTATGTTTTAACTATATATAATGTGTTATGTGAATAAAGATCCAGATGACGATCCTTCCTGAACCTTAGTGGTGATGGAACCCGATTCTCCAGTAGCTCGAGCTATTGCATTAAAGCCCTTTTGAATCGGACCCCACGGACTCTGCCTCTCATTTTATGAGCAATCCTTATTAATGAATAGAAATTATGACAGGGTAATCAATTATTTACTACACACCTGGGTCTGCAGCAGTATCCCAGGAGGGGAAGACGCAAGATCCTGCGGTCCCTGTTCCGTCGCCGGCTCCTCGCGGTCCTGGGAGGCACTCCCTTGTTTGCCCTGGGGCTTCCCCATGGTACAGCTCGCTGAGACAGTAGGCGCAGTGCAAGAGGGGCAGTTGCCTCACAGAGATTGATTGCTCACAGTGCAGCGACTTCGCAGAAGGGCTTGATGCACGGTACCCCCACGGGTAATGAGATACCCCTGCACTCCAGAGGTCCATTCGGCAACGTGCAGGCCCCAGTGTAATGCATCCCACCACACTCAATCCACTGCACTGGCCGTGCACTATCACAAGGCAGGAATCACTCCAAGTCTTGGCGGCCAACCAAAGTCCATCTCCCTGGCACTGTTCCTCCGCAGGCACCCCACAGCCCCCTCCGATGATCAACTCTCCCCTCTAGCAGGGCCAGACGTCTCCCATTGCCGCCACCACTTTCAGGAACAGGGATCTAAGGCGGGACGCGGGAGCAGTCCGTGCGCACTCCCAGAGATCAAGTGCAGGGCCACCCCCACTGGTGGACAGCGCCGAGCCACCGCAAGCCAAACCACGGTGTTGCACAGTAGTCCCATGCACGTATGCTCCAACCAGGGGAGGCGGCACAGATCAACATTCCCAGCCAGTCACCTGCCGTCACTCCTTCACCGACGGCATCCCCAGGGGATACGACAGTCAAATACCTCAGTCCAGGGCATCCAGTCAGTCCAGCGGCCAGGAAGAAGATCCGCGATGTGGCCCCCCAAGCAAACCCACTGCTGCCATGCCCCGCAGGGCCCCCCGCAGCCTCCAATCGTTCGAAGAGGTGGTCCCAGCTCTCAGTTGCAGCGGAGGCGAGGCCCCTGAACAAATAGCTCCTCCGTGCAATGAGGCTGTGGAGAAGGCCACACCAGTCACAGCGGAGCGTACATAAATGTCCAACAGGGGGGTGGAAACGTTAGCGGCACCAAACCAGCCGTGTCAGCAAACGGCTTATTCCAGACAGCAAAACTGCTACCCGCAGCTCCTCGCAGCGCTATGTCCCGTGACAGCTCTGGGGGATCCGCGATCGGCGGTGTCACCCCCACGCAGCTCTGTACTCGCTCCCAGCCGTTGTCCCCAGGACCAAGGGCACTTTCCGCACCGTCCAGCTCTGACGGAGCACCAGGGCACAGGCACATCTCTGAACCTGCCATCAGGGAAAGGCTCCTGCGTCTGCCTCTGTCTGCTCGGTCAGAACCGGCCCTCAGAGGTCACACAGAGCCAGCAGCACCCAGCAGAGTCCTCATACCACTCTCCGGGCAACCGGGCAGTCCTCCAGGGTGGTGCCACCGGTCATTTCAAGGTGCGCCATCACCGCCGCCACCATCTTGAATGTCGGCCGAGTCGGAGCCAGGAGATCTTCATGGGCACCGCTCTGCGTAGTAGGTGTCGCCTTCCCCAGCGTGGGCAGGGACACCTCCCGACACTCTTCGCTCTGCAAGGATTATATTAGGGGACCAAAGGAGCCCCTAAATCAGAATTAGCGGGGTTGGTGCGGAGCTACAGGCTCACGCTTCCTCCTCCATCAGCTCCGAAGTCACGCCCCCCTGCCCTTGTGAGTTTCATTATCAGTTTATATATTGTGATGGCTACATGGGCTTTTTTGGGGGGTGGAGACTAGGAATTTTATGCAATCTGATGTGTGAACAGGACCCAGTTTTCGAATTGCAACGTTGATTTTAAAGAAATTGTACAACTCCGAAGGATGGATCTTGAGAACAGGACGAAGGATAGAGGAGATTTAGGGGGTCCAAGATCTCCGATTACAAGAATGCCTGCTTGTGCCCATGTTTTCCAGGGAATGTTATTATGGTCAATTTTAAAGAGTGGGTCAAACCACAGAAAAAAAATCTCTGATTTGTGTAGTCTATTTTCAAAACATTTGCCTAGGGATTTCACTACTGAGATGGAATCTTTTAGAATCGAGTAGGAATGAGGCGCCTTGATGTGTTTAAGCATACATAGGTTTATTAAAGAGAGTGGTCTAACCAATTCCGTTTAAATGTCCAGCCAAAGAAGAAGTGAGGGTAGGTTTTGTTTGACCGAGTGGGTGGGTCGTCTAGCAAGAAATGCAGTGTGGTAAGTGGTGAAATTTGGGATGCCTATGTCACCTCAATAATGTGTTCGTATTAAGCCTACAGAGAGCGATTTGTGCATTCTTGAGGAAACAGCGTTTACAATGCTGTCAGAACAGCGCAGTGCCATTACAACGCAGGCACTACAACGAATGCGTTGTTACCACGCGTGCCATTACAACACAAGTTATTACAAGGACTTGCTTTAGGGAACTCATTGTTGGATTTTAAATCCAACACCTTCCCTACAGTTGCAGACTGGAGTTGGGATAGTAAAATATACTATTCCAAACTCCTGCGCTTCCCCAAACCAGGTTGACTTGCGTTGTAATGGAATGAGTGGTGCCCATTCATTGTATTGCTCGCATTGTAAATGCATGCATGAATACGTCTTACATCCACGTTCCGCTTTCCAAATGGAATTTGAAATTAGTTTATCAATATTTTTGTGGCAGCTGTCCAACAGACATATAGAGAGTATTCCTAAGATAAAGTTAACTTGGAAAGCCACCATCATTTTGACTGTCTCTATACAACCGCACCACGACATAAATTTTGGAGACCAGACTTCTAGTCTTGATTAAATGTTGGAGAAGAGAGCTAGCTCATTATGCATTCTTGTTTGTCTTTTTTAAATTCTATTCTCCTTTTTTTTATGTTTCTTTTTATTGATAAAACAAGCAAGGCATATACAAAACATAGGAATGCAAGGACTTTACGAGGGTCGAGCATCATATCTTCAAATGTTACAATAAACAATCTATTGAAGGGGGAGGGGGGAGAGGACACAGAGGAACATCAAAAGTAATCAATAAAAATAAGGGGTCAGGGGGAAAGCGGAACATCAAGAACCGCGGTAACTGGTGGTACACATATATCCCCTCTATATCTATTCCAAGGGCCCCAAATCTTGCTCCATTTCCGGGGGCGCCCCAGAGCCAAGTACACTGCTTTCTCTCGAAACATACACCAATCCATGTTTTTTATCTACACGTCAAGCGTAGGAGGCTTCTGGGACCCCCACAACTGCGCAATGTTCCGTTTGGCAATCATGGCCCCTTGAGTCACCCACTGGGTCTGTGCCACATTATGATCAGTAGGCTCCCAGACATTCAGTAAACAGCGTCTGGCCTCTGGTAAGAGAGCCACACCCGTGACCTCCTGCATTACCGCATGCACTCTGCTCCAATAGTCAAGTACCTCCCGACATTCCCAGATGATATGGAGGAACGTCCCCAGTTGACCACAACCCCTCCGACACAGACCTTCCTCAGATAGCCCCATTTGAACCAAACGGGGACCAGTAACGTGTACTCTATGCAATATTTTTAGTTGAACCAATCTCAATCGCGCTGGAATCGCGACCTCCTTCGGAGAGATCACCGACTGCCAGTCCTCGTCATCAAGCTCAAGGCCGTCACGGGTCCACTGATCACGCAGCTGCAATAAAAGGTCCGCTCTATAATTAATCAATTTCTTGTACGCTAGGGATATAGTGCTATCAGGCATATGACCATCCAAGACGCGATCCTCTAATGGGGTAGATTCCGGAATCTCTTCCCCTTCCGAGAAAACGTAAGTCAGTGCATGTCTAATCTGAGCATAACGAAAGTATTCCGTCCCTCCCAATTCAAACTCGGTCTGCAAGGCCGCAAATGATTTCACCTGTCCCTTCACCCATATGTCTCCGACCTTGGAGATACCAATAAGATCCCACTTGTCGAACCCTTTAGTGTTCCACAGTTTGCCGAACTTGTCAGAGCCGAAAACTGGGGTAGCCAAAGTTAAACGGTCCTTCCACCCTAATGAACTGGTAGCATCGCACCAGACCCGCACATCAATCCTGGTCGGTCCCGTCAAACACTTCATCCCCGACTTAGAATAGAGCGCTCTATAATAATTGCCACCAGGCAGTACCCACCTATCCATGGCGTAACCTGGATTCGACACAGGGCCATACATACCGTGATTAATGGCTGCCAACTCCGACGCCCAATAATATATCTTAATATCAGGGAGAGCGATGCCCCCATCATACCATTGGGAGCGTTAATTTAGCTAGCGCAATACGCGGTCTGCCTTCCCATAATAACTTCCTCTGCAAATCTTCCACCAAACGAAAGTAACTAGCCGGAACAATATCCACCGTGTTCTGAAGGGCGTACAGAAAACGAGGGAGCGACATCATTTTAAAAAGGGCCACCGGCCCCAGCATAGATAATGGGAGTTTTCGCCAGCTCGCAACATCTCGCCTTAATCGAGTCAAGGGAGGGAGAAGGTTCCTCTCGTATCGAATCATAAGGTCTATGGAAATATAAATTCCAAGATATTTGAATCCCTCTTGTGCTATTTAGATAGGACAGTTACGAGGCAAGATCGGTATCTCGCTGCTAAGAGCGTAAACATAGGATTTCACCCAATTAATGACCAAACCAGAGTTTCTTCCGAAGTCGGCCAGAACATCACAGAGTACCATTAAAGATTTCTTGGGAGAGGTCAAATACAGTAGAATGTCGTCCGCATATAAGGAAATACAATCCTCAAATTGCGGCGACCAATAAATGCCCCTCATCGAGGGCTCCCAGCGGATCCAAGCCGCAAGAGGCTCGAGAGCTAACGCAAATAAAAGAGGAGATAATGGGCAACCCTGACGAGTACCTCGCCCAAGACAAAACGGCTCCGATACGCGACCATTAACTACGATCTGGGCAAAGGGGTCTGCATAAAGAAGGCGCACCCAGCTAATGAAATCCGAACCGAAACCAAATTTAGTTAGCACCGCCCACAGATACGGCCACTCTATAGTATCAAACGCCATTGTGGCGTCCAATGATGCCAAAAATGGCCGGCTCACGTAGCGTCGAGACCCTCGGAAGGACCCCATGAAGACGCCTAAGGTTAAGTGCCGTATTTCTGTGTGGAATAAAGCCAGACTGGTCTGGGTGACCCAGATCACTAACAACCTTTATCATGGCTTTATCTATTAGCCAACAACTTAGCTAGAATTTTAGGCTCAGAATTCAACAGTGAAATCGGCCGATACGAGGCACATCTATTCTTCGGTTTTCCCTCCTTGTGAATTACGACTTCAAAGCCAATCTCTGATCATGGGGGAGGAGACCACGATCCCGGGACTCCAGGAACATGTCTCTCAAGTACCGAGCAATCCTATCCGGTCGAAGCTTATATAGTTCAATTGGTAGACCATCGGGACCCATCGCTTTGCCTGAATTCAGGGAGCGCATTGCCAATGCTACTTCATCAGCAGAGATCTTACTATCCAGGAGGTCCCTGTCCGCCTCGGACAGACACGGGAGCGCGATGTCTCGCAACAACAAGCATGAATCTTCCTCCGGTCTATCCCACACGGAAGAGTAAACAGAGCGAAAATGTTCGGCAAAGCATGCCACTATTTCTTGCGGGTCGGTGACCAGAGCTGCGTCTTCCATCTCAATTTCGGGTACCACACGACTAGCTCTGTCTTTCCTATCTAACCATGCAATCAATTTGCCAGCTTTATCCCCAACATCATTAATGCGCCCCTGTTGTTCCTGACTAAGAGCCTTCGCACCATCAGTTACCAACGTTCTGTAATCCGACTGCTTTAAGTGCAGGACATGCAAACTAGAGGGGGTAACCTCTCGCTCCAATTCCAAAGCAGCTATCTCCGTTTCCATTCTAACCACATCCTCTTCCTTCTGTTTTTTAACACCAACTATTAAAGAGAGAGCTTGACCTCTAATTATTGTCTTAAAAGCCTCCCATAGCGATACCGAGGAAGAGAACGAACCCTCATTATCTTGAAAATAATGGTCCAATGCCTTAATTAGTGAACTGCGAGTTTTGGGATTCCGGAGATACCAAGGGTTAATGGGAGCTACCCTCCCCCCCGACGCCCGATGCCAGTTCAAACCGAAACCAAAGTGGGGAGTGATCGGAAATACCCCGCGCCATATGTCTGACCTCAGCAATATAGGACGCCTGTGCAGCTGGCACCAACACATAGTCTATGCTGAAGAGACTTCCATGGGCACCAGAATGAAAAGTGTATTGTCGTTGAGTAGCGTGTAGCAACCTCCAGCCGTCCACTAGGCCCATCGTGTCAATGAAATCTGGCAACCAACCCTGAGCCCCCTTGAGAGCCCGAGGCGGGTGTCTGTCTAATTCTCCAGATACCACTGCATTAAAGTCACCCCCCAGAATCAGAAACCCCAGAGGAAGATCTAGTAGATCCCGTCCCAGATCAACAAAAGTCGTGGACTGCAGGCCAGGAGGAACATAAACAGGCACAAGGGAAAGCACGCGGCCCTCCCACCTTCCAGAAACCGCTACATAGCGACCCCTCTCATCAAGGACTGAGGATTCTACTTCAAATGGAAAAGAGTTCTTAAGGAGAATTCCAACCCCCCGGGACCCAGAGGAGAACCCCGCATGAGCCACCAAATGGTATCCCTTTCTATTCATGGCGTGACACATATTGCCCACTAAATGGGTTTCTTGAAGCAAAACCGCATCCGGAGAGTGTCCCTTCAAGATTTGCAACACCACTCCACGTTTGATCTTGTCCCGCAGCCCATTCACATTCCAACTCATCAACCTCAACCCCCTACCCCCCATCATAAAACAGAATGAAAACCCATCCCCCCTCCAAGTCCTTCACATCGATGAAAATGTCATGCAATATAGTGCCTTGCTGAAAAAAGAAACTGAGAAACAACACCCTTCCACCTCCTCTTCCCAAACAACCCGTTACAATACCCCCACCCTGCACCCCTGCTTACGACCATAAAGCCACCCCAACTCGCAGTGTGCCTGTCGCCCCCACATCTACAAAAAGACAAGCCGTGGAGGAGAGAGACCCTCCGGTAACCCAAGAACCCCCCATTCCATCTGCCTGAAACTACACCCTAGTTCAGAACCCACACAATCGGAGACACCCTAGCAACCACAGAGACAGGGCATTCAATATTCATTCCTGAGCCATATGTTCGCCTTCAGCCCCACCCGATTGTCCCCCCAAATCTTGCTGGGCGGGCAAAGTGTCCAACCAATCGGCCACCACTTCGGGATTGTCGAAGAAATAGGTCCTTTCATTGTGTTCAATCCTCAGCTTGGCCGGAAAAAGTATAGCATATTTGAGACCCATGTCACAAAGTCTCCTCTTCACTCCCAGAAAACTGAGTCTTTGTTTTTGGACCGCCTGTGTGAAGTCCGGATGAAAGCTGATAGATGACTTCTCGAACTTCAGGGGCCCACTCGCTCGAGATGCCTGGAGGATAGCGTCCCTATCTCGGAAATTAAAAATTCATGCTATAATAGGCCTCGGTGGGGCGCCAACTTTCGGCCTTCCACCAGGAACTCTGTGTGTCCTTTCCATAGTAAAGAACTTACTCAGTCCCTTGGGCTTTAGATGGTTAATGATAAGGTCTTCAATGAAAAGATCGGCCACTTGATCCTCCGACTTTTCCGGAACTCCGATTATACGGACATTGTTCCTTCGGGCCCTCCCTTCAAAGTCCTCAAGGTGACGGACAACAGTGTCGTTCGAGGCCCTCAAATTCCGAACCTCTGTCTGCAATTCGACGACGTCATCAGTTAGACTCGATGTCTTGATATCTAACGATTTGACCTTCTCATTTGTCTTTGCGAGGTCCGTGCGAATCAGATTGGCATCAATAGCTACCGTGTCCCACTTATGCACCAGGGTCTCCATCTGCTTACCAAGGGACGACCTGATACCGTCAATGGCGGCCATAATGTCCTGCAGTGTCAATTCAGTTGCCGGCGCCGAGGAATTCTTCGCCTCCTCCTGCGACTTACCAAGTCCGCTGGGTGACCCCTTAAACTGGGCATATCGGTCCATGACATTGGACTGGGTATATCCACCCCTCCTGGTGGTTTTCAACCTCTGCTTGTCCCCCTCCAATTTGCTCGCCATTTAAGAGCAATCTCAAGTCGGTGTCCAAGCAAGGAGAGCAAGTCTCCGATCCGGCAGGCAATAGATAGGGACTTTATTTCAGGATGTGCTCCCAACGTCTCTTATTTGCCCAGCTGTAAAAGACGGAGATTGTAAAATGGCCTCCGAGCCATGCACTCAAGTCAGCCCAAGAAAAGTGGAGGGATGGCATGTTCCCAAAGCTAAAGCGCGACACGCCGTATATTGTCCAGGACGCTCAGACAATGCACAGGGGCAAGAGCCGCAGCAACAATGAGATGTCTTCCAAATCAAAGAACGGTCCAAATGCCAAAATCGAAAGTGAAAGTGAGGTTGGGCCGGACGCCCTCGCTGAGCCTTGCCGATGTTGTTCAATTACTCCCCGGTCACCATGCCAACCCAAGCGCCGGGCCTCCAGAAGATGTGGGCCGCAAACCTCACCACATCAGAACCCCGGCCTCCGAGGTCCGATCGGGACGCAATTATCAGCTTTCAGCTCTCCTGTGGTTCATCTACCCAGAGATGTCGTCAGCAGACATGATCTGTTACAGGATATATGCGGGAGGGTACGAGGGTCTCAGGAGCCCCTGGCTCACGCGACCATCTTGGATGCGCACTATTCTCCTTTTAAAAAAAATATTTTTTATTTTTAAATACAAAGGGTACATAAAAAAGAAATAGGTAAACAAAAAGGAATAACAATTAATTGCATACATATAGCAGCTAATCATATCAAGCAAGTGAATAAAAAACAAAAAAAAGGAAAAGAAAAAGCAAAGAAGAAGAATAACTATGTATGTCTAGGGAATCACACGATTCACACAAAAATTCCCATATGCGGCAACATTTTTGCAGTGAGCGTATAGCTCTAGTTTTAGCCACTGCTCGTTCCTTCTCATATATGTCTTTCATAAGAGCCAACCATTTAAAAAAATGGGAGGGTTAGGCGAGATCCATGCTCTCGCAATACAGAGACGGGCAGCAACTAGTGCAATAGATAAAAAGCTTCTCATGGCACGTTTATCACTCTATTTAAACCCGAACATGATCTCTTTATTAGTGAGAGAAAGATTAGAACCCAAACATTGACCAATATATTGTGTAACTGACTCCCAAAAATCACATACCATAGGACAAGTGCAGAACATATGGGGAATGTTAGCTGCCATAAGACCGCACTTGGGGCAACATGATCAATCTAAACCATCTCCCACAGACCCCTGTGCCTTTTTTTGCCATTTACTAATCCTTTCAGGCGTATAGTAAAGCATGCAGATAGTTCGGAATTGTTGCAGCTTTAAACTTATAGAGTGGATGGAATTATCTAAACTGTCCAAAGCAGAAACAATCTCAGAGGTATCCGTAATAATACAGAATACCAATATAGAAACAGCAAGGCTATAATACATCCACACCTCCCTCAAAAATTACCCATTCATAGTCCATATCTAGCCATATTCATCTTATTGGTGCGCACATCTACTGCTCTCGCTGTTCCCAGAGAGCGATCAAACTGATCAGTGTAAATTTTTTCAATTGTGAAAATGCACCACCATAGAGTAGTTTCCAAAAAAAGACGTAGTCAATCAATTAAATTTCATGTCCATAAATTCCTTTAATCTTCACAAATTTCCTTTTAAAATCAGCCAACGCGTTTCGTCCACCTCTGTGGACTTCGTCAGGGCGTAATTAGGGTCGAGATTCTTCAGTACATCTGATCGTAATTTCAAAATTTTAACCACAGCCATATTTATATTTATATGCCATATTAATTTCCTCCAACCAATCTGAGGTGCTAAATGGATGGATCTTGTCACCGAGCCTTCGCGGTCTTCATATTATTCTCCGTCGTCTTTAGTAAAGTCTCTTTATTTAAGTTCTTGGTCCCCAAGGTCAAATTTGCTCATGGTTAATAAACTGTAAGAGACTGCAGCATTCTCCAGCGATGGCCCAAGTTGCTTCCTTATTCGGTATATAGAGGTGGACGAAATGTGTTGGCTGATTTTAAGAGGAAATTTTTGAAGATTAAAGGAATTTATGGACATGAAATGTAATTGATGGATTACGTCTTTTTTTTTTAAAACTACTCGGTAGTGCATTTTCACAATTGTAAAAAAAAAAGTAATAATACCTAATGTCTAACTCAATTTGGTCCATGGAGTGGTGGCCCGACTCGCTCGGTCCCTGCCCTAAGCCTACCTCCTCGGGTAAAAATCTCGGGGTGATGATTGACCCTACTCTGGACATGCGCCAACAGCTCAACAGGACGGTATCTACTTGTTGGGGTATAATCCATGTCCTCAGGAAAATTAGGAACTACCTTTCCCTGCAGGAAAGAAGGCAACTTGCTGTCGCCCTTTTGGGGTCTCGTCTGGACTACTGCAATGCGCTGTATGCTGGACTGAATAAGAGTCAGATGCAGCGCTTGCAGGTAGTCCAGAATGCGGCAGCCAGATTCGTCCTTGATCTTCCCCGACGCTCTTCGGCCACGTTGGCCAGGAAGCAGCTGCACTGGCTTCCGATAAAGGAGCGAATTGTCTTTAAGTCCATGTGTATGGTCTATAAGGCCTTGGCAAAAAGTAGCCCTACAGGCATTGGAGCTATCTTGACCTATTACAACCCTGGCAGGAACCTCCGCTCCTCCAATTATTTTCTTCTTCACATCCCTCGCATTCGGAAAGCCAGATGGGGTGGTAGGGCTTTTTCCCCTCTTGGCTCCTAAATGGTGGAATGACCTTCCATTAGAGCTCAGGTCCCTCCCCTCCCTTCAAACTTTCAGAGCTGCCCTTAAAACACACCTCTTTGTCCAAGCGTATAAGTAAGCGTATGAGTGCTCGCTTTCTGATCTTTTTGTTAGGCGCCTTGACACCTTCGGGTTTTAGTTTGCGCACTACAAGATGCATAATAAATAAATAAATAAATAAATAAATACAGGGAGCGCAAGCGCCGTTATGAATGTGTAAATGTGTGGAGGTACATTAATTGCTATGCACTGGTCATGGATGTAAAATGCATGGGGTTATAATGTACTGTATATGCTAACTTTTAATAGTGTACTCCTGAAACTGCCTGTTACAAATGTACTTGTACTAGAATCTGATATATTATTAAGTAGAGATATTTCTGAGGAGAACTGCACTGGGGACAGTGATGCGAAATATTATGTCTAATTTACGGTTTGAACTGTAGATGTATTCTGACTGGCTTTGAGTCGGCATTCTGTGCCTTTGTTTT
The DNA here is from genome assembly GCF_964263255.1 of Lissotriton vulgaris. Taxonomy (NCBI): domain Eukaryota; kingdom Metazoa; phylum Chordata; class Amphibia; order Caudata; family Salamandridae; genus Lissotriton; species Lissotriton vulgaris. The sequence goes on along the minus strand of NW_028254305.1, from coordinate 29,234 downwards.
GTTTTTTAGCAAACAATGAATAAAAAAAATATATATATATGCTTGGGAGAATTGGATTATTCCATAGTTTAAAGTAGTCATGTTGTATGAGATCTTCGAGAGTAAGTGAACAATGATCGAGGATTCCGTGCCATATACGGACCTTGTCTCTAATGGTCTTGAAGCGGACCCCTTTTATAATAATTAGGATCATTAATCCTATACAAAAACATTTTGCTACCTGTGCCCAATGCAAGAGAAAGGCCAATATATGGTTGTTTATCAGTTAATAAGCTTTGCAAACGGCCAGTAAATGCTGCCCAAAAATAAAGTTTAAAATCAGGAAATTGTAATCCACCCAGCTTATAGGGGAGTTTAAGAAAGCGTATCGCTCAACGTACTTGCTTGTAGCACCCTCCAATTTTTGGAAAAAATAGTTGGGGACACGTATTGGAATAGTTCAGAACAAATATAAAAACTTAGGCAGGATTGTCATCCTAATTATATTGGACCAACCAATAATAGTTATTGGAAGTTTATTCCAGCTCTTCAATTTTAAATGGAAACCCCTTAGTAAGTTGCGACAGCGCAGCAACCAGTTATAGGTGCAGGCAAATCTAAGTTATGGAGAATATGGGTTTTGTGAGAATTAAGTTTATAACCTGAAAAATGACCAAAAGTGTTCGCTTCTTCATGGATTGCAATCAATGCTGTTACTGGGCCAGATGTAAAAACCGCAAGATCATCGGCATAAGCAATAGCCTTGAGTTGGCACATCCCATTACTAAATGAAGTAATAAGAGTATTCCGATTCACTGCTTTAATGAATGGCTCAATATATAAAGCAAACCGCAAGGGGGAAAGTGGGCACCCCTGCCTGATACCACAACGTATCGGAAAAGGAGCAAAGTGCAAGTTGATATATGAAAGTTTAGCCTGTGGGTTTATATATAGCATACGGATCCATTTCAGAAAATGACCTGGTAGTCGGTTATTAGTCAATGTTGCCCATAATGCATCCCACACGACGCAATTGAATGCTTTTCAGCATCTAAAAGGGCCATCCCCAAATTGCGAGATGTCCTGTTAGCGATATTGAACGCTGTTATGGCTGTTTTAACATGAGTAGTAGTTTCTCTACCAATTATAAACCCATGTTGTTGATCGGATACAAGATCAGGAATAGAGAGTGCTAGCCGGTTCGCCAGTACTTTGGCAAAGCTTTTAGTGTCGTAATTAATGAGTGATATTGGGCGATAAGACCCGCAATCATCCTCAGATTTCCACTTTTTAAGAAAAAAAACAAGGTTAGTCATATCCCAGGACTTCGGAGCTTCCATACATTCACCTATCTGGTGTATAACATCATGAAGTAACGGCAGAATAGAACTTTTAAAAGTTTTATAAAATTCTATTGGCAAAGTATCATACCCAGCAGCCTAGCCGGAAGGCAGTGCGACTATGGCAGATGTTATTTTTTCATCAGTAATATCTTGTTGAAGAAAATCAGCTGCCTCCAGACTCAGTTAGGGGTTCACCAAGTTGTAAGTATTCTTCCAGTGCAATTATATCTATGTTACCGGGCAGAGTGTAAAGTTCATATAGAATTGGGTAAATTACTCTAGAATTTAATCAGGGGAAGTATGTAATCGGCCATCTCTACCCTTTATCGCGTCTATCCGTGTTTGAGATTTTTTACGTGCAATCTGGTATGCCAAAATCCTCCCAACCTGATCTCCATACACATATTGATGAGAACGATTTTTGTGAAAGGCGGCTGTTATCTTTTCTTTGAGATTACTGCTCAGAAGTAAGAGCGCATTTATTAGAGAAGCATACATTAGATCGCTATTTGGGCCGCTAGACGCAAGTTACTCCACGTGCATAATTTCTAATCTTTTTAATGTATTGCAAGTTGACTTCACACTATTCTGATGAGTTTTATTTAGGTGATAAATGTACTGTTGAGTAGTACCCCGTATATAAGCTTTCATTGTGTCCCATACAATGAAAGGAGAAGCAGTATCGATAATGGATCATAAAAACTCAGTAAGAACCCCTTTAGTACATGTTATGAATTCTGGGTCAGTCAGCAAATATCTAGGAAATAAAAAAAATCCCTTGCTCTTATCTTCGACTCCGAGCTGATAACTGGTCAGAACAGGGTTATGATCAGAAGTTATCCGTGGGCAGACCTCTATTTAAGCTGTTGCTAAAATACTATTACTAGCGAAGGCCAAGTCTATTCTTGAATAATGTCGATGGGGCACAGAATAATATGTAAATCCTGGTAAAATGGGATGTAAAGTCCGCCATAAGTCTGAAGCCGAGCCAATTCATAGATTGACTCTCGAACCCTCCGCATTCTCGGAAAGGCAGACCTATTAGTTGAATCAATATCATAGTTTAAAGTGCAATTGAAGTCACCCATAATAAATATTTCTCCTTGCCAGTCAAGCAATTCTAGCATTAATTTATTAAAAAGGGTGGGATCATCTGAATTTGGACCATACACCGCACAGAAAACACATTTTTTTATTATAAATGTCAAGTTGTTGAATTGCCCACCTACTGCGTGGGTCGGAAGCGGTTTTGAGTTTTTTGCAGACTAACCCTGTGAAGTACATTCAATTATTTCAAAGCCTAACCGTTTGAGCGGGCCAAATGTGTCTCTTCAAGAATTACTAAAAGCAGTTTATAAAGCTTAAGCTCTTCCCTAACCAGTTGGCGTTTAGATGACAAATTCAACCCAGCTACATTCCAGATGATACATCTAATTATCCCCATTGTGAGGCATATTACAATTCAGACTGTGCATAGCTTTTGCCTTTCCCCAGACGTTATCCCTTAAGAAGTTTAGAGAAAAAAAAGTTGCAAATACAAGCATCAGAAGAAATAAAACCATTACATAGAGACATTGAGCATTGTAATTGATCAAATTGTTTACATTTGATTCAATCTGTACCCCCTGTATTTTAAACCCCGGTACCCTCCTGTGTTCCGCCAGCAAACCCCCAAAAAGTCAACCACAACCCTAACGTCAGAAACAACCCCCCACCCACCTACCCAGTGTTCTAGAAAAGGAATCACCCCTACTAACCTGCTGTCGATCTATGACAGCCTAGAGGAGCAGCGCCCCAGAGAGCCTTCCTACTGCAATTAGTAATACAGTAAGATATTCTTAGACCTGACATCATTGGCTTGAGTCTCTCCTCCATTTTTTTCTGTTTGCCTCCACTGTTTTTCGATGTTTTGCTGGATAATGCTTTGGGCGCCGTGCCACTGCTGATCAGTGCCACAGTGCAAGTGCTCCCGATGTTAAATTGATGTATCAATTGTATCCATGTTTGGCTTATTTGGTTTACTGTCAGTCCCTAGTCTAGTGCACCAGGAGTGCCGGGGCTTGTAAATCCAAATGCCGCTCGTGGGCTTGCAGCACGTGTTGTGCCACCCACAAGAGCGGCCTCGTAAAAAATGTCTACGGGTCGGTCATTGCGAGACCCACGTGCAGTCTAGTACTGTCACGCGGACTGCGCAAGTATACTTACTTGCCAGTCCCTCGAACCTTCCCTTAACTTCATGTTAGTCACCCCTATGGTAGGCCCACGGGCAGGGTGCGTTGTAAGTATAAGGTAGGACACGCCTGACCAAGTTGGCATGTCCTGATAGTGAACAACAGCCATCTTCGTTCTTCACTATTGAAGGTAGCCTGCTCTCCATTAGTTAGAATGGGCCGCCGGGATTATTAATGCTATGATCCTAGCTGGCTCGGGGAGCATGGTGCAATGTCGAGTTTGGTATCCCTGAACTCGGGGTTTAATTACGCATCCGTTGGTGTGGATGGTTTTTGGACTCTGGGTTTGAAAATAGCACTTTTAGAAAGTGTCTATTTTCTTGTCTAACCATTTCTGGTTTCTGCTGGTCTTGAGTGTGTGTGACAGGAGCTGGGTGGCTCCAGAGGTCTGGATGAGTCAGTGTGGGATGAGTGGGACATTTGCGTTGAGAGTAGGGGGAGAGTAGTTGCTGATAGCCTGCCCTGCCTGATACAATGCTGGCTCCACCTCCTGCCAAGCGACGGATGGCTCTGTGCCTGCCATGGACGATCCTAGCCCCACCTCCTGCCAGGAGGCCCATAGCTCTGCTCCTGCCAGTAATAATGCTGGCTCCACCTCCTGCTGGGCGTCTGAGGACCCAGCCCTGCTCCGTGAATAAGCCAGGTGCTTCTGCCTGGCTCCACCCACAACAGACCCAGGATGTTGGGAAAGTCCCCTGCATGGACAAAGGGATCAAAGCCGAAAAGGGGTATAAGAGTAGGACCCCTGAACTAAGAAATCAGATCTCTTCTGACAAGGAACCCTGTAACCAAGGACAAGAGGCCTGCTGATCTGAGGACTTGCCTACCCCTTCTGCCAGTGTGCTGTTTGCTGGGGGGAATCCTGCAGTGCTTCTTTATTTTTGCCAAGGTACCAGGAGAGAGGAACTGTGTGTGTACTCTCACGCTTGCTAAGAAAATCTCCAAGGACTGGAAGAGTGCCAGTCTCCTCCTGAAGTCACAGGGCTAAAGGACTTCATCTGCTTAAAGTGCTATTTGCTGGAACCTGTGAATCCAGCACCTCTGAAAGAACCAGCAATCTCGACGCTGACAGACGTCGTTGAATCCAGCTCGACATAGTGAGTAACGGCTCCAGTGTCCCGCTTCGACGCCGGCCGCCGGCCCCGATCTACGCCAGCAGCATTGCCAGTGAGTAGTGAGTTCGGCTCCAGCTCCAAGGGACCTCGTGTCTGCACCGCTGCTGATCGCATCGCCCTCGTGCCCTCTCGACGCCGTGAGCGCTGCTCACACTTGCAACAGAATCATCAACATCAACGACTGCTGAGGCCTGATCGACACGGAAGACGCGACGCCGGATTGCTCGACGCCGCTGATCATCGTGTGCTACATTTTCCAAGGTACTGTGTTGTTGGGGGTCCGTGTGACTCCGGGCTCGACGTAGCGCTCCTCGCGGTCGACGCCGAACCTTTGGATTAACTTTACCTCGACGTCGTGTAGCTCCCGTGTGGGTTACCTTGTTGCTAAGAACTGTGTTTCCAAGAAGAAGAATTGCTTTGATACGAAAAGACTTTGTCCTAAAGAAGCATCCGCATTTGAACCGTTATTTCCCTTCCAAAAGTATTTATTAAGATTGTGTATATTTTTGTCGTTATTTGGTCTTGTGCTAAGCCTTATATAAAAATTCTTATTTTTATAATACTACTGTGTCGTGTCCAATTGTAGTGTATTCACTTTATTACTGTATGTGGTCATAAATGCTTAACACACAGCCTCTGAGATAAGCCTGTTCTGCTCTGCCAAGCTACCAAGGGGGTGAGCAGGGGTTATCAAAGGGTGTGATCCCCTTGCCCTGACTAGAAAAGGTGTGTCTCTATTTGTCAGAAGTGTATACCTCTGCCAACTAGAGACAGCCGGTTCTAACATTGGTGGGTCAGCGGTGAGGATTTGAACTTTGCATTTATGACCCATGTGCAGTGATTAGTGTGCGCTACATAGTGAAAGCAGACCATAGCGCAGCCACAATCTATTTGGAATGATCCATTTTTGGTTCTCCGCTTCTCTGAAAGCTTGATTTTTTGAACACTGCCAGTTTTGACCATGAGTGACACCGGAGTCACTACTCCTGTTGTTGCTGTGGAGGAATTTGATAAGAAGAAGCTGAAGACATACGGGAAGAAGCAGCTGCAATACTTTTGCGAGCAGTTCCAAGTTCCTACCACAGGCCTCTCAAGAAAGGATGGATATGTCAAAGCATTTCAGGCCTGGTTGGAGTCTAGAGATCCCTCTGATGTGGTGGTGGTACCGCCAGGGGAAGGGGAAGAGGAGGCGCCAGTGAATGGGCCTGAATCCTCTCCCGGAAGCAGTGTTTCCTCCAAAGGTCTTTCCCCTGAAGAACGAGAAGAAAGGGCGAAGGAGCGTGCATACAACATGGAAATGGCAAGGCTAAAGATAAATGGGCAGTTGGAGTTAGAAAATGCAAGAGGTAGAAGAGAAGCTGATTTGGAGACCAAAAGGTTAGATTTTGAAAGAGAGAAGTTAGCTTTGGAGCGTGATACCAAGTTGAGGGAGTTGGATATCCAAGCTAAGAAGTTAGAATTGGATCCCTCTGGTGGCAGCATCCCATCTGTGCCTGCAGACAGTAGGTTTTATTTTCCCAAAGATGTGATAAAAGATTATCATAGGAACGAAGATATTGGCCAGTGGTTTAAAGCATATGAGTTAGCATTGTTGGCCCACCAGGTCTCTGAGAAGAATTGGGGAGCGGGGTTGTGGGGTCGCTTTGTGAATGAGGGAAGAGATACCCTGTTAGACATGCCTGTTGAGGATAGGATGTCGTATACTCATATGAAAGATGCTTTAATGTTGCGGTATGGCCTAACCCCCGAGAAGTACAGAAAAGCTTTTAGAGAATGTAAGAAGTTGCCTGGTACGACGTGGGTTGAATATGTGTCTTATTTTTGCAAAGCCATGGATGGTTGGGTAAAGGGCAGCAAAGTGGAAAGTTATGAAGCTCTTTATGCTTTGTTTGCTTGGGAGCATTTGTCTAATAACTGTTTTCCAGAGCTGCGCCAGCACCTTATTGATAGCAAGATATCTAACCCTAGAAAACTTGCTGAGGAGGCGGAAGGCTGGGTCAGTACAAGGGTCCACAAGGGTCCAGTGGGAGACTCAGCCAAAGGTGGGCAGGGTCCCCAGCAGAAGAGTGGGGGGGACAAGGGTAAACAGAAGGAGTCTCAGAAAGGGCCCCAAAGTAATCCCCAAGGGAACCAAGGGAAAGGTTCCCAGCCTACCCCTGAGAAGAAGCCAGGGGCCCGACGGGTAAACCTGTTCATAGGGGCCCCCCAACCTGCTACGTTTGTGGGCAGGCGGGACACCGGTATTATGACCCCCAGTGTCCCATGAAGAAATCGAATGCACCGCCGAGTGCACCCCCCCGTCAGTTGGCGAGTATAGCCATGGGAGGGGAGGAGATGGTTGTCCCTGGTGGGAGGGGTCCCGCAGAAATGTCCCTGGTCTCGCTAGGAGACATGCAAATGGTCCCTCCACCCCCTCTGCCTAGTAACACTAGTAAATATAGGCAGTGGGTGACCATTAATGGCCATAGAGTGGAAGCTCTCAGAGACACCGGAGCGAGTGTGACAGCTGTCAAGTGTCACTTAGTGTCCAGAGAGCAGGTGGTTCCCCACGCATTCTACCCTGTGATAGCTGCTGACAACTCCCAGAAAGGGTGTGAGGTAGCTCAGGTTTCCTTTGAATGGGGGGGAGTTTCAGGTACTCTTCAGGTCGCTGTGAGGCCCGCCATGCCTGTCGATTGTCTCCTGGGCAATGATTTAGAAGACTCCCCTTGGGCTAAGGTGGAGAGGGAGGCGCACTTGAAAATGTTGGGTGTGCCAGAGTGGGTGTGTGCAACCACTCGATCGATGACAGCGAGTAAGGGTGTTGATGGGGTCCCGGAGCCTGAAAGTACGGCCCAGGACCCAGCTGTGAAGAGAAGAGGCAGGAGGCGCGGGAAACCGGACCCCGTAGTTCCCGTGGTCCAGGAGGAGGTAGACCCTGAGGGGGATGCCCTGGAGCCCACAGGGGAACAAATTGCCTAACTGGGAGACCTGCCCGAGCTGACCCATTGGCAGCAGGACGGTGGTCCCTCGAGGGAGGAATTCTGTGCCGAACAGAAGGTGTGCCCTTCTCTTGTGGGTATGAGGCAGCAGGCCTCAGCCCAATCCTCAGGTGATCAGTCAGGGTCACATTTTGTGTACTGGGAGAACGACCTCCTGTATAGCGAGCCTAAGGCTGCTGAGCCTGGGTCAGCCCGTGTGCTGGGGGTACCCCAGCGCTTCAGAGCCTTCTTCCTGGGTTTGGCTCATGACGTTCCGTTAGCTGGACATCTGGGGCAGGACAAGACCTATGACAGGCTTGTCACCCATTTTTATTGGCCTCAGATGCGCAGGGATGTAGACATTCATTGTACGACTTGTCACACTTGCCAGGCAAGTGGGAAAAGCGGAAGGAAGCAGAAGGCTCCCCTCCAACCTTTTCCAGTGGTCAGTACCCTCTTTGACGGGTGGGTATTGACATTGTTGGGCCCCTGGACCCCAAGACAGCCCTGGGCAACAGGTTCATCCTGGTCTTGGTGGACCATGCCACACGGTACCCGGAAGCCATCCCTCTCCGAACAGTGACGGCCCCCGTGGTGGGACGGGCACTGATGGGTGTTTTCTCCCGGATGGGGTTCCCCAGAGAGGCGGTGTCAGACCGAGGCACCAACTTCATTTCTAACTATATGAAGTCTCTGTGGAAGGAGTGTGGGGTAACCTACAAGTTCACCACTCCTTACCACCCTCAAGGAAATGGGCTGGTTGAGAGATTCAACCGGACCCTTAAAGGCATGATCATGGGTAGGCTTTCCTGTTTTCAGTTTCTATTTTTGGTAAATTCTGGTGGTGTTTTTTCAGTGTTTTCCAGTGATTTCAATACCTCAAAAAAACAGTGCTTTTCAGTGATTACTCATTTTCGCGCCATAAAAAAAAACTGAAACAGTGTTTTACCGGTGTTTATGGAACACTTTGCTTTTATTATTGCTTGCTTTCTTCATTCAAATACATTTATACAAGTCAAACTTATTGTAGTACACCATAAATAATTCTTCAGTGAGTCCTTGGCGTCATTTGCGCTTTCTCTTTCCTTCCCAATATCGTGAAGTGGTGTTTTCCTATATTTTTCGATGGGTATGCCTACTCTGCATTTCATTAGCGTTAGTTGCCGCTCTCATCGTGGCGATGTTTTTTGCGGCAGCTATCACTGAAAAACTGGCAATGTTGGCAGTTTGCACCAGCATTTGAATGGGGCGATGAATCCATTGCCACATTTGACGTGCTAAAGTCCAGATAAATCGGCGATAAGTCCTTGAGAATATGCCCCTAAGCTGCTTCCAGGAGCTGAGCAGAAGTACAAGGAGATAAAGGATACAGAGTCTAAATGTACAACAGAGGGTCATGAGTGAGTAAATATACTTTACATAGTTTACATATTTACATAGCTCCCAGAGGCGCAACTAGAGTCGAAATCAGCAGAGGGTAGCTGTAGGGGCTCTAAGAAGGGATGAAAGAACAATGAAACCTTGTTAAGTAAATGGTCTTTTAAAGACCTGTGAAGTACTCGGGTTCGGGTGCGGCAGACCACAACAGCTCCTCTCCCCCATGTGAACCAGGCAGGGGGCCTGGTGTTGCTCTGGCCCTTGGGCCAGTCACACCTCGGCTCCCCATATGCCGGACCGGCCCAGAAGTAGTGGTTTCCCCTGACACCTCTGCGCCAGGCCACCACAGGCAGGCCAATGGGGGTGTACATACAAGGGATGTCGGGCCTTCATTCCACCTCGTACCTCAAATTGAGAGTGCTAATACCAGGTATTGAGTTAGGGGAGCATGTGTAGTGAGAGATCCATTGGCTTCCCATGAGAGCTGTTCTTATCACACTCACAAATAATTGCCAGAGAGTGTATCACTGCGTACCTCTTTGCCAAGTGAACATGATAATACTAATATGTGTGGGATCAATTTTGTTTTACTTTTAAACGTCTTTTAATTTCCTACTTTTGCACCTTCTGTCATCTTTTTGCAGTTACTGTACACACTTTGCTTTTTTATTCATGCTTGTTCTTCTTTGTTTTGCTTTTTTATTTTCTTTATTACTTTTTAAATTGCATATTTACATTATTTGTTCTTTCTTATTTTTAAATTAACTTGTACCTTTCAAAATACTCTTTCTTTTCTGGCTCCCGTTTTCTTTAACCCATTTTGAAATGCTTTTAACTACACACTGTGTCTTTCTCCATGCCTCTTTCCAAACCATGGTGAGGCATTGTTCTGTAAACGTGCCTGCACCTGTCCCAGTTGATAGTGCCTGCCTAAATCCTAGTGAAGAAATTATCTGTAGAATAACGCTATCCCAATTAGATTTATCTGGTCACAATGCACGCATAATGTCAGGGCTACAGATTTCTGATCCTGTTTCTTTTTTTTGCCTTTCATAAAGAAAAATAAAACACAAAGTCATGGCATTACGGTGACATACAGCCTCGCCGGCAGCAGGGCTCGCTCCAGCGCCCATGCACTTCTGAGATCAATTTGTTTAGCTGCACACTGTCTCTTTGACCTGGCTGCAAATGTTACCTCTCTTTTCCTATCAAAAACACAGCAGGGCGGACCATCTGCTCTGAACGGCCTCCCACGGCGCCCCTCTCGGCTGATGGTTTGTACAGCTACAGGCCACAGCCCTTTGCTAAAGAGTCCACAGTGATTCGTCTGATGAGTAAAAACAAGTGTAAAGTGAAGTGTAAAAAGGTCACACCGACTTGGCGACGTGAATGGCCTCAAGGCACCATTTTTGTCAGATAAGCCCAAATTTCCCACCGTAATGGTAATCAACTTGACGACCTCTGAAGGATCAAAAGGATGACGGAATTTCACCCTCTGCCTTGCACGTCACACACGGGTGTTAGCAGCGAGCGTTTAAGTAACTGGGCCATTTTTCGTAAATAGGCCAGCACTTGAATTGATATGTAGATTCTGCACCACAGTTTTTGTACTAATTGTGGCCACTTAAGGATCCTGGTGTTGAACAATGGTATTTTAAACAATGCCAGACTGGGCAGGTCACTGCTGATAAAATCTGAAGGCTGCAGAGAACAAACTGTTAATGGCCGCCTTCCTGGAATCCTAAATATGTTCCATGTTGAATGAATGCGCTTACCTCGGAGAGTTTAATGGCCAGAGGTATGAGACAGGGGAGGAAGCACCCCAATAACATTGCCAGGGAAATCAAGCAGACCACCAGCAACCCGCTCATGCTTAATGGATTTAGCGCCTGGAGCGCGCAGTGCTCTGCCACCACTTGCTGCGATCAGTGAATAGGTGTTAAAGACAAGTGGCGAGCAGGGGAGTAGTTGCGGAGTCAGATGCAGTTTAAGGACTCATGGCGAGTGCTTCCACGCCACTGGCATGGTTAGCATCTCCTTCTCTTCAGGTTCCTATCAAACATCAAGGAAGGCCTGGTGTCTCCCTGGGCAGGATTATGTAGAGGTTAGCCCCATTCCCATTGTCCCTCCCGGAGCGCCTGTTAGTCTACGCCCCCTGTGTTGTAACATTCTCCTGCCACTCACGCTACCACAGTTTCCATTAGATGCCCCAGGCAGCGCCAGCCAGAATGTTTCTGAAGTACATTTTCTGTTCTAGTTTGTGACAAATACATTGGCTATTCCTCTACGAGATAGAGTGATTAAGATCCTTTTTTCTTTTTCCTTTTCCTTTAATTTGATGCAGCGCTGTACGCTCCATAACTGTCTTGCTGCCATGTCACTGTTCTCGAGGATGCCTGGCCCCTCCCCGGGCTGTCAGGGAGCTCGCGGCTGCAGCGTCCCCCCTCGCCTGCCTTTCTCTGGCTGTCAGTTAGCTCGGGATAGCTGAAATACAGCTCTTCTCACCTTTTTCCTAGTTACCATGTATGTGAATGTGTAGCGCCCCCTTCTCTAGCCCTCTCTGGTGCCGGCCTCTTTTGCTACTCCGGTACTTTGGAGACTCCAACCCGCGTGCTCTTAGATCACGAGTCTGCCTCTGTACTCACGCGCTGCTGCTGCTCCTCTCCAAGATTTTCTTTCACGTCGCTCTTCGTGCCTCTAGCGGCAGATTCCGCCATGCGATGTTGTGAGTTTTGTGTTGCAATGCTTTGGCTCCCTCATGTGGCCAAACAGTGCAACACCTATGAAAATCAGTGACACTCGGTTTAAACCGGGTCACCAGATTTTCTTCCAGTAGTGTTTTGTCGGTCAGAGTCGGTTTTAACCGAAAACCGGACAGCCTAATCATGGGTCTTGAAGAACCAATGAGGCGGAAATGGGACGTCCTCTTGCCATGCCTGTTGTTCGCTTACGGAGAGGTGCCGCTGAAGTTCTAGGGTTCAGCCCCTTTGAGCTTTTGTACGGTCACCCGGTAAGAGGGCCTTTGAGTCTGGTCAAGGAAGGCTGGGAGCAATCTCCCAGGAAACCTTCCCAGGATGTATACAGTTACATGCTGGCCTTTCGGAACCAGACTCGGCGCTTCAGAGAACTTGCTCAGGCAAATCTGGAGGCCAGCCAGGAGGAGATGAAGCGTTGGTACGACCGGAATGCCACTCTGGTAGAGCTTCAGCCTGGTCAAGAAGTGTGGGTCATGTCCCCTGTGGAACCTTGTGCACTCAAGGACAGGTGGACTGGACCGTTTAAGGTTGTGGAGAAGAGCGATGTCACCTACTTGGTGGACTTGAAATCTCCCAGGAACCCCTTGCGGGTCCTGCATGTCAACCGTTTGAAGCCCCACTTAGAAAGGTCCGAAGTGGGCATGCTCCTAGCTACAGACGCTGGAATGGAGGAGGAGAGCGAGCCTCTTCCTGGCCTCCTGTGTGCTAAGGAGCAAGACGGGTCAGTGGATGGTGTGGTCCTCTCTGACACACTGACCCTTGAGCAGAAACAGGATTGTCGCCACCTGTTGGGACAATTCCCGGATCTGTTTTCCTTGGTTCCGGGTGTCACTCATTGGTGTGTCCATGACGTTGACACCGGAGACAGCCCTCCTGTGAAGCACAAGGCTTACAGGGTGACTGACAAGGTTCGAGCATACATTAAGGAGGAGGTCTCCAAAATGTTTGCGTTAGGGGTGGTTGAGTCCTCTAGCAGTCCTTGGGCCAGCCCAGTGGTCTTGGTCCCGAAGGCTGCAGCGCCTGGTGCTTCACCAGAACTTCGGTTCTGCGTGGATTACCGAGGACTCAATTCAGTCACGAAGACTGACGCGCACCCCATCCCCAGGGCTGATGAGCTCATCGATCGATTGGGGGCTGCCCGGTACCTTAGCACGTTTGATTTGACGTCTGGGTACTGGCAGATCGCCTTGACCGATGGGGCAAAGGAGAGGTCAGCATTCTCCACACCAGATGAGCTATACCAGTTCCGGGTGATGCCCTTTGGGATGAAGAATGCCCCTGCCACCTTCCAGAGGTTGGTCAACCAGGTCTTGGCTGGACTGGAGGATTTCAGTGCCGCCTACCTGGACGACATCGCAGTGTTTAGCGCCAGCTGGGAGGAACACTTGCGCCACCTCCAGGAAGTGTTGTTGGCATTGCGCAGAGCAGGCCTCACAATCAAAGCCAGTAAGTGCCAGATTGGGCAGGGCTCTGTGGTGTACTTGGGGCACCAAGTAGGGAGCAGCAAGGTTGCCCCCCTGCAACCCAAGATTGATACCATCCTGGCTTGGGCGCCCCCCAAAACCCAAACTCAGGTGAGAGCCTTCTTAGGACTCACAGGTTATTACAGGAGGTTTTTCAAGGATTACGGTAACATTGTGCACCCCTTGACTTCGCTGACTTCCAGGAAGCAGCCACGAAACGTGATCTGGACTGATGCCTGTCAAACGGCCTTCGACACCCTGAAAACTGCAATGTGCACAGCACCTATACTCCAGGCACCCGACTTTTCGAAAGAATTTATTGTCCAGACGGACGCTTCAGAGCATGGCGTGGGGGCTGTTCTAGCTCAGGTGAATGAAGAGGGTCGAGACTTACCTGTAGCCTTCATCAGTCGGAGGTTACTTCCCAGGGAAACGAGGTGGAGTGCGATAGAGAGAGAAGCATTTGCTGTGGTCTGGGCGCTGAAGAAGCTAAGACCCTACCTGTTTGGGACTCACTTCCGGGTTCAGACAGACCACAGGCCCCTCAGATGGTTGATGCAGATGAGGGGTGAGAATCCGAAACTGTTGAGGTGGTCCATTTCCCTACAGGGGATGGACTTTACGGTGGAACACCGCCCTGGTACAGATCACGCCAATGCTGATGGTCTGTCCAGATTTTTCCGCCTTAGCGATGAGGACTCCCTAGGTCAAGGGTAGTTCTCCCCACATTTCAGCTGGAGGGGACACGTGTTAGACCTGACATCATTGGCTTGAGTCTCTTCTCCATTTTTTTCTGTTTGCCTCCACTGTTTTTCGATGTTTTGCTGGATAATGCTTTGGGCGCCGTGCCACTGCTGATCAGTGCCACAGCGCAAGTGCTCCCGATGTTAAATTGATGTATCGATTGTATCCATGTTTGGCTTATTTGGTTTACTGTCAGTCCCTAGTCTAGTGCACCAGGAGTGCCGGGGCTTGTAAATCCAAATGCCGCTCGTGGGCTTGCAGCACGTGTTGTGCCACCCACAAGAGCGGCCTCGTAAAAGAATGTCTACGGGTCGGTCATTGCGAGACCCACGTGCAGTCTAGTACTGTCACGCGGACTCCGCAAGTATACTTACTTGCCAGTCCCTCGAACCTTCCCTTAACTTCAAGTTAGTCACCCCTATGGTAGGCCCACGGGCAGGGTGCGTTGTAAGTATAAGGTAGGACACGCCTGACCAAGTTGGCATGTCCTGATAGTAAACAACAGCCATCTTCGTTCTTCACTATTGCGAGGTAGCCTGCTCTCCATTAGTTAGAATGGGCCGCCGGGATTATTAATGCTATGATCCTAGCTGGCTCGGGGAGCATGGTGCAATGTCGAGTTTGGTATCCCTGAACTCTGGGTTTAATTACGCATCCGTTGGTGTGGATAGTTTTTGGACTCTGGGTTTGAAAATAGCACTTTTAGAAAGTGTCTATTTTCTTGTCTAACCATTTCTGGTTTCTGCTGGTCTTGAGTGTGTGTGACAGGAGCTGGGTGACTCCAGAGGTCTGGATGAGTCAGTGTGGGATGAGTGGGACATTTGCGTTGAGAGTAGGGGGAGAGTAGTTGCTGATAGCCTGCCCTGCCTGATACAATGCTGGCTCCACCTCCTGCCAAGCGACGGATGGCTCTGTGCCTGCCATGGACGATCCTAGCCCCACCTCCTGCCAGGAGGCCGATAGCTCTGCTCCTGCCAGTAATAATGCTGGCTCCACCTCCTGCTGGGCGTCTGAGGACCCAGCCCTGCTCCGTGAATAAGCCAGGTGCTTCTGCCTGGCTCCACCCACAACAGACCCAGGATGTTGGGAAAGTCCCCCGCATGGACAAAGGGATCAAAGCCGAAAAGGGGTATAAGAGTAGGACCCCTGAACTAAGAAATCAGATCACTTCTGACAAGGAACCCTGTAACCAAGGACAAGAGGCCTGCTGATCTGAGGACTTGCCTACCCCTTCTGCCAGTGTGCTGTTTGCTGGGGAGAATCCTGCAGTGCTTCTTTATTTTTGCCAAGGAACCAGGAGAGAGGAACTGTGTGTGTACTCTCACGCTTGCTAAGAAAATCTCCAAGGACTGGAAGAGTGCCAGTCTCCTGCTGAAGTCAGAGGGCTAAAGGACTTCATCTGCTTAAAGTGCTATTTGCTGGAACCTGTGAATCCAGCACCTCTGAAAGAACCAGCAATCTCGACGCCGACGGACGTCGCCGAATCCAGCTCGACATAGTGAGTAACGGCTCCAGTGTCCCGCTTCCTCGACGCCGGCCGCCGGGCCAGATCGACGCCAGCAGCAACGCCAGTGAGTAGTGAGTTCGGCTCCAGCTCCAGCTCCAAGGGACCTCGTGTCTGCACCGCTGCTGATCGCATCGCCCTCGTGCCCTCTCGACGCCGTGAGCGCTGCTCACACTTGCAACAGAATCATCGACATCAACGACTGCTGAGGCCTGATCGACACCGAAGGCGCGACGCCGGATTGCTCGACGCCGCCGATCATCGTGTGCTTCATTTTCCAAGGTACTGTGTTGTTGGGGGTCCGCGTGACTCCGGGCTCGACGTAGCGCTCCTCGCGGTCGACGCCGAACCTTTGGATTAACTTTACCTCGACGTCGTGTAGCTCCTGTGTGGGTTACCTTGTTGCTAAGAACTGTGTTTCCAAGAAGAAGAATTGCTTTGATACGAAAAGACTTTGTCCTAAAGAAGCATCCGCATTTGAACCGTTATTTCCCTTCCAAAAGTATTTATTAAGATTGTGTATATTTTTGTCGTTATTTGGTCTTGTGCTAAGCCTTATATAAAAATCCTTATTTTTATAATACTACTGTGTCGTGTCCATTTGTAGTGTATTCACTTTATTACTGTATGTGGTCATAAATGCTTAACGCACAGCCTCTGAGATAAGCCTGTTCTGCTCTGCCAAGCTACCAAGGGGGTGAGCAGGGGTTATCAAAGGGTGTGATCCCCTTGCCCTGACTAGAAAAGGTGTGTCCCTATTTGTCAGAAGTGTATACCTCTGCCAACTAGAGACAGCCGGTTCTAACAGATATCTAAAGGCAAAGAAAGAAGGAAAGAAAACTCCACTCAGGTGTCAGAGGTCATAAAAGAACCAAGAAGAAAAACAACTGCATATTGTCCATTCATATCATACTTTAGAATTCTTCTACCATCTAGAAAGTGCCAACTTTTTCTCCTGGTCTGAATAATAGATCTGTGAGTGTTCATCCTTTATAACCTTCAGTCAAGCCGGTTCTTGTAGATACACCAGGGTGCCAAGTGCCTTCCAAGAGTCAATAAGCTGTTGCATCGTCCATCTTTAATCCATCGTAATCTTACATAGATCCGATCTTACCATAATAGAAAATGATTCAACAACCACTGCTGTAGTAGGTCGGGCTTTGATAGCAAAAGCCTGACATAGTTGAGGATAGGTCAAGGACGACGTAAGTTGGACTGATCTGTTTGATTAAGAAAAATCAGCAGCCTATGGGCTCGTTATTTTATTGATTTAATTTTAAAAGTTTTATATATATCGCTGGCTAGACCCGGAGGTATCAGAGCGCTTTACATGAGCATCGGATCATAGTTACAGGTTACATCGTTACAAAGGTTACACCGTTATTAGAGCATGGCAACATAGTTACTTGTAAGGTCGAGATAAACAATAAGCATAAATACGTAAGGGGAAAAGAAGGAAGGTGAGAGATTCAGGGGAGGAGGGTTGGAGTAGGGGAAGTAGACAGATAATGAAGGCGGGAAAGAGGAGGGGAGGGAGAGAGACACAGCATTGGGAGAGGAGGGGAAGGGTGACGGGGACACAAAACGGTAGACGAGTCAAGGCAACGTCCAAAGTCCAGCAAGCTGTGATCCCAGGGGAAGTGGTATCCCTTCCCTATCACTATTGCGAGAGGCACCCTTTACGCAGTGGACTCTTAGAGGGGTCTCCGAGACTCCAAGGCCTACATACTGGATCCTTCCCCAAAAAGGGGAGAGGGAGTGCTTTGGCAAGGGGTGCCATACCATACCTCAAGTGTGAGTGGCTCCCTTGGCACAGTGGACTCACTCAGCGGGTTCGCTGAGACTCCAGAGTATAAATATTGGATCTTTCCCCAACAAGGGGAGAAGGAGTGCTTAGTCAAAGGGCACAACGGACAGGGGGGTGGGCAGAGTAGCAGGCAGGGGGAGAGACTCAGGGGAGAGAGGATAGGAGAGACGAAAAGAAGTCTGCCTAAAGACCGACTGGGTAGGTGACGACCAAGGAGGGAATCCATGGCCCATCTCCCCTATAGCTAAACCAAGTAGCTCCATCGGGCATCAGACAAAATAGTTCGGTCTCAATACACTGAGAGAGGAGGGAAGGAGAGACATAAATAGAGGGAGAAGAAGGCGGGAGGAGACGACAGGAGAGAATAAAGGAAGTGCAACAATGTGGTTCAACAATATACCAGAAGAAGATCAACAAGTAAACGTTATATCAAACAATCAGCAATACAATTAGGGGAGGAGAGAAAGGAGAGAGAAAGTAGTGGGGGGTTGGGGAGGAGAGAGAGTGAGGATAAGGTAAGAGACAACCGAAGAGACAAAAGGGAGTCTGTCTAAAGACCGACTGGGTAGGTGATGACCAAGGAGGGAGTCCACGGCCTATCTTCCCTATAGCTAAACCAGGTAGCTCCATCGGGCATCAGACAAAATAGATCAGTCTCAAGTGGCGAGGGAAGAGGTTCACAAAAAAACAGGGTGGGGACAAAGGTCAAGGGCATGTGAGGGCAGAGGACAGAAGCTGGAAAGAGTAGGAGCGGAGAGGGGGAGGGTTGGGGGAAAGGGGAGGGGGAAGGTAAGGCCAGGAGAGATGGGGCGCGTTAGCCCGAAGTCCGGCTGGGTAGGTGAAAGTCAAAGGAGGGAGTCCAAAGTCAATCTCCCCCATAGCTCGGCGAGTCAGCAGGCCCTGGTTTGTTCTTGCTCTTCTTTGGTTGGGTCCACATTTCCCTTTCAGACATTTTGGTGTCTCTTGTGTGTGATTCATTGGAAGAAACCAGAACTCCTCGTCCTGCAACATATGTCTAAAGCAACAGTAGCTCTGTTGAGAGTGCTGTGCTTTTTTCTGACCTATCCGTGCAGTCTAAAATTCTAAGGAGCGTAAAATCTGAAACAGCAGACAGCAACAACCAAGCCCGGTAGGCTAGGCTGCAGTCACGGCCCAAGAAGTTGTATCACAAAGTAGTCTGCCTAACTCACAATCATGGGAGAGCGCACAAATGAGGTAAGAGCCTAGTTGGTAGCTCTCGAAGAATATCTAGCTAGGATGAAGAAGATTGGTTGGCAGCTCTCGAGGAATAACTAGTGGAGGTGAAGATAATCAGGTTGTCTTTAGGATTTTGACCAATTCTAGGTCAGGCAATGAAAGGTGAATGTAAAGTCTTCAAACTGACACCATTTTAGGGTCAGGTGATTAGTAGTCTGCCAGTATAAAGAAAACGTGGAGATACCGCCCATAAATCACGGCTGGTGATAGAAGGTATAAGCTTCCACAATGCTAACTGCTCATTTTTTATGGTGTTTGCATGATCCAATTAGGGAAGCACAATGGATAATTGCGTAGGTACAGTGACCCCGTGTTTATCGGGGCGGCGCCATTTTGGGTCCAGGCAGCCGTCGGTGCACAATCATAATTACGGGGGGTACAATGATCCTGTGTTTATCGGGGCACCACCATATTCGGTCCAGGCAGCCGTTGGTACCTTTCTGCGCACCCCTCATTCACCCAGTCTCAGGGCGGATTCGCTGCTATTCTCTCCTGCACTCAGGGAATGATCTGTCTGTTCCCTTGTCCGCCGCTGCTCCTCACAGTTATCAAGGTCCCCCAACCTCTTGGTTCCCCCTCCACGGTGCATCTAACTTCCCGTACTCGACCCGTCCCGGCAACGTGAGGTCTGAGACACAAGCAGTGTCACTAGCAGATGGCTTGGTTTCCACGTCTCACCCCCACTACGTATCGTGCCTCATTAGGAGGGGGGGAGGAAAATCGAAGGTGCAACATCACACCACACTCACTGTGTCCTGCAGTTTTCCCTGGGCTTGCAGTTCACAAGATGGCAGCAGGTAGGATTCCCAGTCTAGAAAATGGTGGCCATATGTAGGCCCCCTCATCGGGGGGGGGGGGAGGTCCTCTCGAGCGCGCCTGCTACAGAATTTGAGAGTCCCAGTCCCAATCAGCAAGACCAGGGAAGGCCTCCTGAAATAGCTGAACAATATAAGCCCGTGGATCGGAGCCATCTTTACCCTCCGGGACCCCAAATACTCTCAAATTATTCCGGCGTTGCCAGTTTTCCAAGTCTTCGATTTTACCTTGTAAGGGTATAAGTTGACTGTCATGTTCGCAGACAAGATTAGTAGAATGTGATATTGCATCCTCATTGTCAGACAGTCGTTGCTGTAATTCCATCACCTCGTTAGTAAGTGTAGCTACCTTGCTGGTTACTGTGGTTAGTGACTGCTGAATCATGGCATTGTCCGCCTTAAGCTGTATATAGTGCTCCTGTGCCTCAGTTCTTTGTGCTGATAATGCCTGCAAAATTGAACTTAGCGAAGGTTCTGATGTTTCTGCCGCTCCTGATGCAGTTGTAACTGTATCTTCTGCTAAAGCGCTGCTCACAGACACGGAGACCTCCTTTACAGGTTGAATAGGACCAGCCGGACAAACAATGGGAAAGCCCCCAATAAGCGTAGCATCTTTTGATGCGTGTTCCATAACACTAGTTTTAATTTGAGAGGGAGAAATGCTTTGACCGTTGATGAACGCAGGAGCCTGCCCAGCGCCAGATAGTTTTGAAACAATGGCTTTAACTTCTCCCTTTGAGGTCACCCATTTGCGTAAAGGACTATCCTGGATTTTTTCTTTTGAGTATGTTGATGCTGGTGCACTACCTTGTTGATGTATACTACTAAAAGGTTCAGTAGCCTTTCTGAAGGATCTAGCCGGTTTAGTAGTTTTAAAATTGCGTTTTTTCTTTTTGGTGGATGAGAGGTTGACGGCATCCTCAGGTAAATGACTGAATGAATCCTCTATATACGTCATAGGTGAGGAAGAAGATAACATATCAGCCTTTGTAGACTGCTCCATAGAATGCTCATTGAAATGTTTATCACCATCCAAAATAGGTGAGAAAGCCAGAAATGAAGGTTGCAAAAGCTCTAGAGAGGGTGTATCCACCTGCTCAATAGTTTAAACAGATATTAAGGCAATTATAGGCTGCAGGGTAACTGTCTTATTGTCAGCCGAGTCACTCACGTCCAGATCACCCGGAGATGGTAGCTGTAGAGATGACTGTGTTTGCGCTGGTAAGAGCATTATGTCAGTTACATATGAGCCTGTAGAACCAATAGAGACAGCAGTGGCACACTCACCTCTGACTGGGATGGCTGGGGCAGTCGCATACCCGCTGGCGTAAGTGGAGAAGTCAAAGCCCCCACAGGAAGCGCCCCCTCGAGGTGTACTGCAGCCATACTTTCTAACGGGGATACTGGGTCTGTATCACAGGCTAAGTTGGATGATTCCCCCAAGCCCATGCTGTACCGCCTCCAGTACAATCTCAGCCATAGCAGCTTCTGGGGCAGCTGTAAGAAAATCTGCAGACTTCCCAGACTGCAGTAATTTCATTACCGGTCTGCCAACTATGGGTGCTTTCTTCTTACTTGCACTGCCGGTCGGCTCCATTGTAGAATTAGAGCAGAAACTGTGGCAGAGTTTTGACTTGAGCATCCTCCTCGCAGTGCAGTAACCTTAGGAGGAGCCATGGCATACGAAACAGAAGGCAGACAGGGCCATTAGAATGCAGAGCACCGCTGACCGGCCCGTCAAAGGATGCTGCTTCGGGTGTTCCCGAAGACGAATAGAAGCTGAATGTCACGCTGAATCATTAAAGGCAAGTGAATATTGTAAAGATTTAAAGTTTAATTTGGCATTTTTCAATGGATGTAAAGAGTGATGCTTACTCAAACCAAGATTCAACGAGAGAGATAGGCAGCATAAAGGTGACCTCCTGGGAACCTGCTCCTCATGGCGGAGTCAATCTGCCATCTGCCTTCTATTCCCAAGTATTTTAATCTAGATGGTTGCCATTTTGGTTAGAGAGATGTGGGCTAACTGGGCCAACAGTGTAAATGGAGTGGGAACATTTCCGTTTTTGTCTCTATTAAGGGAGTAGCCCAATATGAATGAATACTGCTTGATTAAGTTAAAAAATTGGAAATAGCAGGCTCTGCCTCCTTAGAGATTAAAACGTCACTTGTGTAAGTGGCTAATTTCTGTGAGCCTGAGGGGAAAGGAATCCCCCTTAATTGTTGGGTTGATGCAGAGTATGGCGCAATGGTTCTATGATGAGTAGAAATAGGAGAGGGGGTATCCCGGTCTAATCCCTTGGTAGAGTAGAAAGGGTTTTGATATTTGACCGTCTAACTTTATGAGAGCTGAGGGTGCATGACAGAGAAACATAACCATGCGTATTAAATGTGCCCAAAATAAAAGCATCCACAACAGCTCTCAGGAATGGCAAGGAAACCTTGACGAAGGCCTTTTAAGCCACAGCCATGGCGAGGTAAGGAAGAGATTTAGCCTTTTCAATAGCATGACTGAAAAGGTGAATATTATCTGTAGAGAGTCTGCCTTTTATGAAGCCGGTTTGTGAGGAATGGTTAAGAGAGGGGAGTAATTCTGTAATCGGGATGCTAACATCTTAGCATAGAGTGTTAAGAGGTTAGGCGTAATCGAGCCCATACAGCTAGTCAGCAAGAATGCCCTCTCCAGGTGGCATCAGGCAAGGGTGCGCCACGCTGCTATGGGATGCAATGCGAAAGATTAAGGTTGGCTGATTGGCATGGAGACAGTGGGAAATCTCCTTTACAGTAAACTTAACTCTGAGATGACCTCAGGATCTTCAAGCAGTAATACACTCAATATCGACTGTCATATTAATGTTAAGTGTACTGCAACAGTTGCGCATCTTTCCATTTGAAGAGACACATTTGCTGGGGTCATAAGTCACTCACAAGGCCAGTCACTGCTCTATTGAGAAAACGTTTAGTTTCTTACCTGTCGGTGTAGTTTTGCAACTTGCAGAATTTACTGGATTCACATGCTGTGCATTATTCCGCCGGTTGGGTCTAGAATTCTCCCCAAAACCATTTGTCCTTCTACTATTTTTGTCTGTTGTTGTTGGCGTCTACATACCTCTATTTAGTGCCCCTTGTGAAGTTGTCGTGCTTCCTATGGAAGCTCCCGCCTTTGTTCGCCATCTTCACATTTTTTTTTTCTAAGCTGTTTTTCTCCTCATATTCTTGGCGGAAGAGGGTGGGTTCGCTTGTGATTCCAGAAAATTCTTTAAGCTACAAAACTACTAGACATGTAAGAAACTATACATTATGTTGGTGAATCTTTTCTGGATTCACATGCTGTGCATAGATTTGGTAGCGTTTACTACAGTGATGGTTGTGTCAAAGGTGAGCAATGATTTGAAAATAGATGTTGTAAGACCCTTTGTTGTACTTGCGCTTCCTTGTTCATTTGAATATCTACACAATAGTGTCTTGTAAGCGTGTGCACTGATGACCATGTTGCTGCCATATAAATACCTTGTGGTGGAGTATTTGCTGGGAAAACGATGGTTGCTCTCTTCTTTCTTGTTAATTGTGCCCCAGAAGTGTCTTGTAATGTCTCTCCTGCATTCTTGTGGCTCAACAGAATAGTATGTGCTATCCATCTTGTGTTCTTGGTAACTGGCCTTCCTAGAAAACTATTTGCAAATGATACAAAGAGTTGCTTTGTTTTTCCTGTAAGCCTTTGTCCTTTCAGTGTATTACATTACTGCACGTCTTGCATCCAGTGTGTGTAATTTTCTCTCAGTGTGAGTTTTCGTTTTTTGAAAGAAACTTGGAATCTGAATACTTTGGTTCATGAGGAAATGTGAGATAACCTTTGAAATGAATTGTGTTCAATTCTCCTAACAATTCTGCCTTTGTGAACTTGAAAGTAAGGTTCCTGTAACAGGAGTGCTTGTAACTCACTGCGTAGTGATGTTATGGCCACTAAAAAAGCAGTCTTTAGTGTGAGCATTTGTAATGTAGCCTTGAGTAATGATTCAAAAGGTGCCTTCATCAATTGTTTGAGCACAATCTTTAAATTCCATGTGAGTGCTGGCATCCTCTTTGGAGGTTCAATTCATTTTGCTCCTAAGAGCTGCTTGATGATTCTCAATGTGACCCCTTGTGTATGCCACTATTGCTGCTAATGTACCTTCAAAGATGAATAGGTCAGCTTACAATCTAGATGGTGTGGTCAGTACTTTAGCACTGTACTTTCTCTAGAGATCCTTTTTAATAGTCCTTCTTTCAGACACCAGAGTGAGTATCTTTTCCATTTAGCTATATAACACTTTCTACTTGTCGGTCTTCTTACCTCTCTTAAGACCGCTATTGTCTTTTCCAGTAACCTTAGGTGTCTGAATTCTACGTCTTCAGGAGCCATGCTGCCGGGCTTAAATATTCTGGTTCTGGGTGTCTTGCCTGATTGTTAGTTGGTGAAACCCTCCCTGTGACAGTTCTATTAGTTCTGAGGGCCATATTTGTATTGCCCACTATGGTGCAATTAGTATCAGGGTCATGCTGCTGACCCTGCATTTGTTGATCACCCTGTGAAGCAGTGGTCCCGGGGGCGGGAATAGAAACATTTCCCAAAAGAATCTATTGACAGTGCATTCTCCATTGACTGTTGACACTGTTGCCTGGAGGCAAAACGTTGGTATTTCGCATTCTGGGGTGTTGCAAACAGATCTATTTCTGGTGTTCCTCATCTTTGAAAGTTTTTTGTGAGTACTGTTTGGTTCAGTTCCCTCTCGTGAAACCATGAAGCTTGTCTGCTCAGTCTGTCTGTTTCGGTATTGTCCTACCCTGGTAGGTGGACAGCTAGGATCTCCATCTTCCTTTGAATAGCCTAGATCCACATCTGTTGTGCTAGTCTTGATTAGAGACTCTGTTCGTCTTAATAAAACATGGTGGTTGTGTTGTCTGTCTGGGTCAATATTGATTTTCTCCAGAGCACTTTCTGAAAGGCTTTTAAGGCTAGGAATACTGTCTTTAGTTCTAGGATGTTGATGTGTTGTACTGCATCCTGGTCCTTCCTGACTCCCCTTAATTTGAGATTGTTCATGTGTGTTCCCCATCCCATCTGTGAGGTGTCTGGTGTTATGGTCACAGTTGAAGTTGGCTGTGTAAATGTTCTTACTTGTATTATATGTGATCTATTCCATCACACTATCTCTTTCTCTATCCTTTCTGCGACAACCACTAGATCTTCCCAACTCCCCGTCATTTGTGACCATTGATTTTCTAGCCATTCCTGAAATGGTCGCATGTGGAGTCTTTTGTTTGGGATCAATGGGATGCAAGAGGCCATCCTTCCTAGTAGCTTCTCCACTATCAGAGCTTCCCCTTCCGGTACAGCGGTATCTCCTTTAATAGTGCTACCGTTCTCCTCTCGCTAGGGAATACTTTCCCTTGTATCAAATTTATTCTGACTCCAAATTTCTTTTCTCCTGTTCTGGTTCAGGTGATGACTTCTCCATGTGTATTGAGAACCCTAGCTGATATAGAGTTATTACTTGCTGCATGTGCTATTTGCATTTCTTGTAGGAGTTTGCCCTTACTAGCCAGTCATCCAGGTAGGGATAAATGTGTATTCTCTGCCTCCGCAGGTGTGGAGCTACAGTTGCTAGACACTTCGTGAATACTCTTGGTGCTTATTTTATTCCAAAAGCCAGTACTTTGAAACAGTAGTGTTTTTGGTCTACCACAAATCTGAGGAATTTCTTGTGGCTTGCATTCCTGGAAATGTGTAAATAAGCGTCCTTTAAATCTATTGTAGCCATGCAATTCCCAACTTGTATTTGCAGTATTCCCTCTTGCAGCGTAATCATCTTGAAATTTTGAGTTTCTATGAACTTCCGTCAAAACCGCAGGTCTAGAATTGGTCTGATAGACCCATCTACCTTTGGAATTAAGAAATATGTAGAGTAGTTTCCTTTGTTTCTTTTCAGTCTTGTTACTAACTCCATAGCATCTTTTGACAGAATTCCTCTACCTCCTTGGGTAGACACGCTGTTTCCTCCTTTGAATGTACCTTTTTGTTTGGTCCTTTGCATGGAGGTGTCTTGTCGAATTCTTTGCAATATCCTAATTGTATTAGTTTAAAACCCATTGGTCTGTGGTGATCTTTCTCCAATCCTGGAGGAAATCTCTTATTCTGGCCCTTACTGGTGTTGAGTGTAGAAGTTCTTGATGACCTATTCTTGTCCCCTTGTGTGTTCGTACTCTATATGCTGCACTCTTGGATGTTTGACGAGTGTCCCTTGTGAACTTTGACAAGCCACTTACTTGGTGGGCATTTGCAAAAGGACTCGCTTCCCTGCTGGTACTGCCAGCTTTGTGTTTGCCTTTGTTGACTGTTGATACGTCTGATGGGATGTTCTTGAATGGAAGGAGTCCATTCCTGTAGGTCTGCGTGAGGGTACTGTTCCCCTACACATATTACCTCTGAACTGTGAACCATCATTGACTTCAGTTTCATTGTCTTTTTTCAACTGATTCAGAGTCTTGTCAACCACACTCATGAATAGTTGCTCCCCACTGAATGGTGCATTTAGTATGTTGCTTGCACTTCTGGTTTAAAACCTGAAATTCTTAACCAGGCATGGCGTTATTCTGAAATACCTATCCTCAAATGTCTTCTTGATGTTTCTGCTGCATCCAATGCAGATTTTAAGCAGGCATTGGCAATGTTTTGACATCCTCCACCAGGTGTGCTGCCCTCTTTTGGCACTGCTCTGGGACGAGGAAGGCCAATTAAACAAGCTGGAGCCGAATCCGGTGCCTTGTATATCTTCTTCATCCTCGGTAACACAGCCCTCACTCCAAATATGATCGACAATGGGGATGGATCGGACAGATTTCTTTGCAGCGTCCCTAAAATCATAAAGGAACATGTGGATGCACCACGGGTAAAGGCAAATCAAACCTCTTGCAGGCTCTCTCAAGCACTTCATGGAAGACCCCCATGTCTCCCGGGGGTGAAATAGCCGGAGAAGGGGACGGAGAAGACGGAACCACATAATCATCCCACTCTTGGCCAAGAAGGTCCGTATCCTGCGTGAGCTCGCCCTCCTCCGGCAGATCGTCAGGATCACTTTCTATGTAATCATCCTGGATGGTAATACAATGAGGTGCCTGTTTCTCGTCCTGAACAAAAGGCGGCGGCGTAATCACAGGTGGAGCCGGAGCAACTTAAATACCCGGACCACCAGGTGTCAAAGGAACTGGAGCAGGAGAGTCTGGAAATCTCTTATAGTAATCGTTAACCATGTGTCTGAGATTCGTGACTAGGGAGACTGGGACCAGCATGGAACCTCTCCAAATCTCCTGACGCACTTCATAAGCCTCAGAGATAGTAGTCTTGAAAAGAGTCGTAAAGCTGGACTTGGGAGCGTCCCGTAAAAGAACAGTCCCCTTCCATATACTCAGACTGTGCTTGTGCTTCTTTTTCCTCATCAGTGTCCTGACATTTGACTGAGTTGTGAAGGACTATAGGCATGACCAAAAAGACTGTCATCCCTGATTCTTCCATATCCAGAAGGTGGGAAGGAAGTAAAGGAGAGATCTTGGGTAAAGGTGAAATTCCTGGTGACTGTGGTACCAGATGCAAGCTTCTTGTAAACTGTGCTTGATCCGTTGTCGATGCCGGATAGTGATAGTCGTCGATACTGGACAAGGAGGTGATTTGAAAACTACAGTCGACGGGGCCGGTGACACACCCGTCGACGAAGTCGTAGACGCGATCGTCATCACTGTTCTCGTCGATGAGGCCGTCGACAAAGCAGTCGTCACCACAGAAGTTGGAGATTTTGAAGATCTCGACGACGGGTCAGTCAACTGTGCTTTCTTCGCCGACGAAGCCTGTTTTGAGAGGGATGACAGGCAGCGAAGCAGCAGACGACTTCTCGGAAGTGGAGGATTTTTTCTGACTTCTGTTTTCTTCACATCAGCCTTTAATGAGGTAGATTCCTCATTTCTACGCTTCCTCTCAAAAGATGGCCCAGGGCTCTCTTTAATATCACTCAGATTCAAAAAAAAAATTCTCCTGGAGCCATAAAAATAACCTGGCTTCTCTATCCGTCAAAGTTTTAGTAGAAAAGGTTCTGCAGTATTTACAGTCTTTTGCCTAATGTTTAGGATAAGGACAATAAAGGTAATCCTTATGAGGATCTTCAGAAAAAGCCTTGCTTTTACACAGGATCTACAGGGCCTGAAAAGCCTCTTCTTAGAACCCTAAGACATCTTAAGAAAAGAAGGTTGAAAACACAATACCTTGAGGTGAAATCAAACAAGGTCAAAAGTTCACCACTGGAAAACTGAACAGAGCTCAGGGAGACTCCCTGACACATGACATGCGGTTAGAAATCTGAGGTCTGGTGGTTCTGACTAGGGAGCTGAGGTCAAGAGCTGGGTCGGTGATTAGCCGAAGCTTGGACCTACATAATGAGGCTGATGACTTCCAAAGTTTGTCTCTCCTTCTGGATGTTCCTTATGTACTTCTATAGTACTTCTTTTCTAATTACAGCGAGACTACCACCATGACGACTGGGAAGATACACGCATGTGAATCTATGAAAGATTCAATACTGGAGAAGTTAAATTAATTCTCTTATTTCCTCCCAATGTTGGTAGGTGTGGCAATTAAGCAGTGCATTAGAATTTGCAATACACCACTGGTTTGCAGCACTCCTTTCCACCTTTTGCCCCATTAGGTCCATTCTCTTACTCTCCTTATCTGGAGGAGGCCCCATGTGCTTGGGACGTTAGCTCTCTTCCTTGCCGGATATGCTATTATTGAATCTGCAGGAATGGTTTCCTTTATGTAACTAGGATCCTTGGAAGATTGTTTATGTTTCTTCTCTACATTAGGAGTGACCACCTTACTGGTTGCTAGTTCTTTAAAAACCTCCTTTGCTTGATCCAAAACACTTGGGAGCATAGGTAAAAATTGATTCCTTGATTTTGTAAGCAGAAGAGTTTCTAGTCGAAAACATGATTGTTGTCTCTCCTCTTCCAACTGTACGCCATATCTCTCTGCTGCCTTCTTCATTATCTGGTTATAAATTCCAATATCATCAGTTGGTGAGGGTCTTCAAGGATAAGTTTCTACCCCTTCTTCTAATTAGTCTGTTTCCAGATCTTGCCATTCTGTGTCTTGGTATTCTGAAACCTCAGAAGCCTGGTAATTCGCTTTTTCCTCCTCCTCCTATCAGAAGATATCTTGTTCTTGATCTTCTTGGGGCTCAGGAGTTAAGGTGGCTCTATTTCCTCGAGGCCTTTGTCCCCTTGATCCTCCAATGTTGAAGACTTACTTGGGATTCGAAATTGCTTGAGACTTTTGTTCAAATATTTCTTCTTTTACAGAATACTGGCCATTTCGGCTTCAAGCCGTCTCCTCTTTTTTGGCTGCCTGTTGCTGTTATCGTGTGTTGTCTTTGAAGAATCCTTTGAAGACAACATGTTCGGCGAACCATGTCGTTCTGTTTTCCACCGCTCCTGTTTTAACATCGATGCCTCTTTCCTTTACCGTTCTTTGACGTCTTGGATTTTTGGGGGGTCTTTACTGCTGTGGAGTCCTTTTTGAAGGATTTGAGGGTACTCTTATCTTTGGTCATGCTTGCAGTTGTCAAGTGCTTCAACACCAATGCCTTTGAGGATTTAGAGTCCAATATTTTCTCAATTTTCATCAACTTCCGAATGTTGGAGAGCCTTCTGCATGCATCCAGACCCAACGGCAGAAAAAAAGAACATGAAGATGGCAACCAAATGTGGGAGCTTCCAGAGGAAGCACAACGTCGTCACAAGAGGAACCAAATGGCGGTAAGTCAACGACTACCAACAAATAAAAAAAAATAGGACAAGT
>NW_028254304.1:0-16000 GCF_964263255.1 Lissotriton vulgaris | reverse complement strand
TGACTCCTGCCCCCCAAGAATCCTCCATCAGCTAGTCAATGTGGTGAACCCTATCATAAATAAGATTGTAAACTCCTCCCTCAATACAGGTATAGTCCCACAGGAATGGAAACGGGGAATTGTAAAACCCTTGATGAAAAAGCTTAACAAATCCTCTTCAGACCTCGCCAATCTACGCCCAATCTCTCTCCTCCCAGTCTTGGGAAAAATTACGGAACAGATAGTCTATAAAGAACTTAAAAGCCATATAGAACAATACAACGTCCTCCATCCCCAACAGTCAGGGTTCCGTCCTCATCATTCTACCGAAACAGCACTGATTGAATTGACAGACTCCATAAAGCTACTGCAGGATCAAAGAAAGAATGCCGTACTGATTCTATTGGACCTCACAGCGGCGTTCGATACCATCTCGCACTCTATACTGTTGGGCAGATTAAAAGATATTGGTATCTCAGAAGTGGTTCTAGCGTGGATAACATCCTTTCTGACAGATAGGTCCCAAACCATTACACTAGGCCCTTTCCTCTCTAAAGAAAAAAAGGTTCGGTCTGGAGCCCCTCAGGGCTCCATTTTGAGCCCTCTGCTTTTTAATGTTTATTTGATCCCACTTATCTCCCTGATTGAATCATTCAGCATACTTGTGACATCGTATGCCGATGACACTCAACTCATTGTGCCACTAGATGAAAACTCCACTAATGCGGAACAAAATCTTAAAAATTGCCTGAAGGACGTTTTCCTCTGGATGGAAAAAATCCACCTTAAATGTAACGCCAGCAAGACAGAAATCCTCCCAAAGGATAAAATGTCAATTTCTGTCCCAGCCTATGGTGGCCAGAGGACTCCACCGTTCCCCCCCCCCAGACTGTAGCGACAGCAAGAAATCTCGGAGTCCTGTTTGACACCGAGTTATCCTTTGACCAACACATCAGGAATGTGGCAGGAAACTGCTTTGGTATCATAAAATCTCCTAAAAAGTTCTTTGACTTTTTACACACTGACTCAAGAAAGGCGGTAGCAGTGGCCCTAATCCTTGCCTGCCTAGACTATTGTAATGGTCTGATGGCAGGAGTGAAAAAATCCACACTGAAAAAACTTCAAAGTGTACAACACTCAGCAGCCAGATTAGTACTAAAACTACCCAGGAAATCCTCAGTATCAGCTGCTTTGAAAACTCTTCATTGGCTACCTCTGCACAAAAGGATACTTTTTAAAATTCTAATCATCGCCTTTCGGGCATTCAATTGCACAGGCCATAAGTATCTTACGAGGCGTTACCCTCACTACAACCCTTCCAGGACGCTACGATCCTCTAATGACAATCTGATAAAATTAGCTAAATTCAACCTCAAAACCAAAGGTGGTAAAACCCTGACCTATCTGTCCTCTAGAGCCTGGAATTCCATGCCCAAAAATCTCAGGTCCCAGACTCAAGAAACCCAGTTCAGGAAGCAACTAAAAACCTGGATTTTCAATCGCCCAGACAAATATGTCATGGCCGCCATCTAATTCTGCTTCTGTAACTGTTTGCATACTATCTAACTAGCGCCAGGATGCTCCTTCCGGAGCGATAGTTGCACTTTACAAATACACAATACAAATACAAATACAAATACAAATACAGTGAGAAGAGAAAGAGGTGAAATAAACATAGGAAGTAGTGATACAGATAAACTCAGATACTGGGAGAGATTATCAAAGAAAGAAATAAACAAGTGGTGGGAATTTATAACTTTGGAAAATATGTGGAAGTAAAACGTATCCAAGAGGCGCCTGATGTTAATTCCCAGTCATCAAGATACCAGTGGGGAACTCCTACAGGAATGGGGTGAACACCTATTAGAGTCATCAACGGGATTAATACTAATTCTGATTAAACATATTAATAATGTTTTGAAATAAATAAGGAAAGAATTAAAAACTCTAGAAGAAGTGAATAAGATGACAGTAAGGGCCAGAAGTAGGAAGCCTAATACCGGTCAGTAACGGACGAAATTACCGAATTTCAGCCGTTACCGACCGGTGTTAGACTTTTCAGAAGTAGGGGCCGAATTTAGGGATTCTGCAATTTACTGAATCGGCAATTTAGGGAATCAGTAAATTACTGAATTCTTAAATACCGATTCAGTAAATTACCAAAACCTTAATACAGGAAGCACTCAAGTGAGTGCTTTTTACTTGTAACAATTCATTATTTACCACCAACTACAAGTTGGTGGTAAATATCGAAAACCCTAAAAAAAGCAATTTTGAGCTTTTTTCAACTGTGCCATATGGTAGACATACATGCCCTTAGGGCATGTTTGTGTGCCACATGTGCACCCATGCACTATACAGGGGTGCACCAAGGTGTCAATGGGACACCCTGCCACACTTGTAAGTCTACCCCCTTTTACCGATTCGGTAGTTACACAATCGGTAATTCTCATTCATTCCTTAGGGCCTCCAGGCCCATAGGAATGAATGGGGAATACCGATTCGGTAAATACTGAATCTGTATTTACCGAATTTTACCGATTGAATCATTTGCTACATATTATTTACAGATTCTAAAATACCGAATCAGTAAAATTCGGTATTTTAGAATCGATAAATGATATTTACCTACATCTGGCCCTTAGTGAAGATCTGAAAAAACTCTAAACCGATATCTTGAAAAATCTTGAAAAACATGAAGAAAGGGTGAAACAACGAAAACAACACAAATTCTTGTGAGATAAACAGGATTTTGAGGAAGGCAGAATCTTCACTTTTGGAAGACAATATGATGAAAAGAAGAGCAGAATGCATCCGGAGATGACTATTCATTAGAGTCCTCAAGCTTTGACTCTCTTACAAGCACAGATCTTAGTGAAAATGAGGATTCCCCACAGGCTTCAGTGGAAATGAGAAAAAAGACCAACTTTTTAATGGAAATGCGCATGGTGCTAAAACAACAAAACAAAAAGACCCAACCAAAAAGAGGTGGTAGAAGAGGCTGTGGAAGAGGAATACTAAGAGGAAAACAAGGAGAGGCAAGAGAGGCAAGGAAGGAACAACAGAAAGTGGATACATGGTCAAAGGACCGTTTGAGGCAACCAAGGAAATAGAGCCTGAAGAGGAAATTTTGATGCAACAGGATTTGAATATAATTAACTTCTCACAGAAACTTCTGACAAGAGAAGAGAATGAGGTCCTGAAAAAAGGACTACATTTCTGTCCAATATCCCATTTGGACATTGCCCAAATGAGAATTGACCTATACATATACACAAGAAAACTAAAACTGGCAAATATCCACGGTGAAAAAGGAAACAATGAGGAAAAAACAAACCAGACCAAAATAAGTTCCCGCCAGGTTGAAGATACCATGGGCCTGGAAGCTTTAATGACAATGGGCATGGAAACAGAAACCAAAGAAATGGCAGCACTTATGGAAGTGCAAGAATATCAGAGAACAGAAGTTGCAGGAGAAAGTGGTCTAAAACTAAAATCCAAATATTATCCAAATTTACCATCAGGTAATAAAATCGATATATATCACATGAGGCAATAACGGAAGAACTTTATAAAATGAAACAAACAAAAGGAAAAAATAATTTATCAAAAAAACATCTAGATGCTTT
Source organism: Lissotriton vulgaris (assembly GCF_964263255.1). Lineage (NCBI taxonomy): Eukaryota > Metazoa > Chordata > Amphibia > Caudata > Salamandridae > Lissotriton > Lissotriton vulgaris. Next base: position 12,392 of record NW_028254304.1, on the reverse strand, counting down.
AAAAGCGCTACAAGAGGATACAACAATTGAGATAAAATCTGCAGACAAAGGCGGTAATATCGACATCATCGATAAACAGGATTATATTTTGGAAGCAAAAAGATAGTTATTGGACCCAGAATTCCACTAATGTCTGAGTAAAGACCCTACAAAGGAGATACGAGAAGAATTGGAAAGAATTACTCACAAAATGGGTCCAGGATGGTCTAATAAATGAAGATGAACGCAGATACATGTACAACAAACATCCCACAATGGCGACCTTTTATTGTCTCCCTAAATCCATAAAAGCAAGGTTAATCCACCAGGGAGACCCATAGTATCTGCAAATAACTCTTTATTGGAACCAGTGTCAGACTATGTCGATCAATTCTTGGCACCCTTATTAAAAGACCTAAATTCGTACTTGAAGGACACAACAGATCTCCTGCAAAAACTAGAAACAATTGAATGGCACACAAATTGCAAACTAATAACGATGGATGTCTTGTTATGTTCTAACATCGAACATGCAATAGGTATGGAAGCCTGCAAATTCTACTTGGGGAAGCGTAACATCCAATATAAGGAGCATAATGCCATGCTCAATCAATTGATCTCCCTATGTTTGAATAATAATATTTTCTTATTCAACAAACAAATCTTCAAACAGGTAAAAGCATTTGCCATGGGCTTTTCATGTACGCCAAACAATACAAACTTAACCATGAGGTATTTTGAACAAAAAGTGGCATGGTGTACAGCAAATTATGAATTTTGTCAGAAAATAGTTCTATGGCTTCGTTTTATAGACAATCTTCTGAATATTTGGGATGGATCAATAACTGAATTCAATACCTATTTTGAAAGACTAAATAACAGCTTAATGAATTTAAAATTCACGTATGAAATCAATGAAAAACAAGTGGTGTTTTTAGACACAGAAATCAATGTAGAAAATAATTATTTAAAAACAACACTACATAGAAAAAAACTGCGACAAACTCAGCCCTATATGGAGAAAGCTTTAATAACGAAAATTTGAATTGGAGCATCCTATATGGGGAGTTTTCAAGGTTTTGTAGAAACTGCTCAGATGATACTGAATTTCTAAAACATTGTCAACAAGCTGGTTCCAGATTCATCAAAAGGAAATACCGCAAAGAAGTTTTCGAAAAAAGTCTTCCAAAAGTGGTAATACAGAATCGTAAGGACATCCTACACAAACCTCCCAAAACAATTGATACTAACCAAACACAAATAAGGTTAATAACAACGTACAGTGCACAAAACAAAAACATTTTCAAAAATATTTCAGAAACACTGGGGAATTCTAAAATTAGATCCAACCTTATCAGAAATTATTGGAGATCATCCGAATATTACATACCAATGAGCCAGAAATATAGGCGATAAAATCTTACACAGCCACTTTCAGGAAGCCTCAAAAACCACTGGCTCCAAAGGGAAGGCTTTTGGCCCTGCAAACAGTGCAAAGTTTGTAAAATAGCAAAACCAACAAAAACAGTAGACACTGGGCGGGGCACAAAATGGAAAATCAATCAACATTTGACATGTAAAAGTACCTATGTGATTTATATGGTGGAATGCCCCTGCAAAAAGTGCTTAATAGGAAGTATGATCTTTGAGGTAAAGAAGCAAATTTTACAACACACCCGAGCAACAACACACAAAGATCGATCTAATGCCATTGCAAAACATATGGAGGCACACCATGAAGGCAAATGGGAATCATTGAAATGTTGGGCATTGGAACAGATAACCCCATCAGAACGTGGGGGTGATCGAATAAGAGCTTTGCGACAGAAAGAATCACGCCACATTGTGACTTTCAGGACGCTAGATCCCAGAGGATTAAATCAGTATGAGGAACTCTACACACACCTCTAAAGGATAAAATCGCCATCACAAGAAAATGGAGAAGAAAAAATCACTGGTGAGATACGAAAAATGCAGAAAGAAATAAACTGTAAAAATTAACAAGAACATTTTTCTTTTTAAAATTGGGGGCATGAAAAATGGACACAATAAGCTCACTAGAGAACACAAAGAATGCAAAAGGAACTTAACAAAGGCTCACTATTGAGCAGAAAAACATTAGGACGACAAAAATAATCAACACTGCATTGTAAATAAAGCTTGAACTATTGTTGTTTTTTTTTAAAGTGCACTATAGCACATGTGTGAAATCACATTTAAATATTGTGCTAATCTAGGATAGCAAAAGTAAAACTACACATACCACAATGCATCACTTTAAGAATGGAAGTGAAATGGTGCCTTTAGAAATAAAAGATGTCCCATCCCGTGATCAAGCCTTCAGGGGAAGGTGAAATGCGTTGGGAGAGGCAGCATTTTTTTAAATAAAATCGCCTTAAGAACTTTATCACATCCGAGTGAGTGCGTCTTCTTTATGCAATCACCACTGTTTTGACAGTGTGGTTGTACCCTATTGAAATTCAAACCGGCATGGTCCTGCCAAAAAAAAGACGCACCATTTGAAAAAGAATTACGCACCATATATATATATATATATATATTTCTCGCTCCAAACTCCACCTACGCCTGTATGTTGAACTCACGGCGGGTGCACACATACGGGGATGGAACCCGTTCAGTTTTTTGCAGAAACTAAGTTCAGGTGTGCACTTGCGGGACTTGGCGCTCTCTCGCAGACGCGTTTCAGCTCCCGCTTTCCTCAGTGCAAAATGAGAGCAATCAGACATTCGGACCACTTCAAATGCAGCGTTTATTGGAATCACTTCAACCAATAAGGAGGCAACTTCCTACGTGGGGTAAAGTCATTGGCAGTTCGTGATGCTTCCATGCAGATTGTTTCCACACCCCTTGCCGTAGTCCATTCGCTGAATACGCCCCTCGCCTACCTCCGTGGATTTCAGGTAGCCGTAGGTGTCCTGTACAATGCCGGGGACATCCCAGATTCACATAATCCCCGACCTGGCTGGTCAATGGCACTGGTCACGGTGGCGGTTCACACAGGCAAATACTTTTCGCTCCAAACTCCACCTACGCCTGTATGTTGAACTCACGGCGGGTGCACACATACGGGGATGGAACCTGTTCAGTTTTTTGCAGAAACTAAGCTCAGGTGTGCACTCGCGGGACGTAGCGCTCTCTCGCTGACGCGTTTCAGCTCCCGCTTTCCTCAGTGCGAAATGAGAGCAATCAGACATTCGGACCACTTCAAATGCAGCGTTTATTGGAATCACTTCAACCAATAAGGAGGGAACTTCCTCCGTGGGGTAAAGTCATTGGCAGTTCGTGATGCTTCCATGCAGATTGTTTCCACACCCCTTGCCGTAGTCCATTCGCTGAATACGCCCCTCGCCTACCTCTGTGGGTTCCAGGTAGCCGTAGGTGTCCTGTACAATGCCGGGGACATCCCAGATTCACATAATCCCCGACTAGGGGTGGGCGTAGTTCGTGAAGTAGCACTACGCGAAGCTATGCGAAATGCGAACTTCACGTAGAACTACGCGAGCAGCGAAGTAGCATGTTCGCACTGTGCAAGATGTGTTTTCAATGATTGCACAGTGCGGACAAGCATCCGGCACTGTGCAATCATTGAAAACGTCATCTTGCACAGTGTGAGCTGTAGTTTTCTGCTGCTCGAGTAGATTATTACTCGAGCTGCAGCTTTCTCAACGCGAACTGGTAGTTTCTCATTGAGAGCGGTCGTGAGCATGCGCAACCACTCACAATGAGAAACCTTACCTCCCCTCGTTGAGAATCTCGCCGGGATGTCATTTTGCTTGCTCGCGGTCGTGAACATGACGTTCAGGACCGCGAACAAGCAAAAAATGAGAGCTGCACTATGCTACGCTGCACTACGCGTGTTCGCACTGTGCTGCGTGCAGCTCGCGTAGTGCGAAGTTGCGCAAACTTCACAAACTCCGCGAGCGTAGCGTAGTGCTTCGCCCAGGGTTACCCCTGACCTGGCTGGTCAATGGCACTGGTCACGGTGGCGGTTCACACAGACAAATACTTTTTGCTCCAAACTCCACCTACGCCTGTATGTTGAACTCACGGCGGGTGCACACATACGGAGATGGATATATATATATATATATATATATATATTCACTGAAAAAACCATAGGTTATAGACCATATATAGTTAGGAATTCGCATTTACAAAACCTTATTTTACTCACACAAAACCATTGAAATTCCATATATAGTTAGTTGCACTAACTATATATCGCGCACCCGCAATCCACTGCTGATGATGTCACATATTACATAATTCATGACATGGTCAGTGACATCACTGATGACATCACTGATGACATCTCAAATGACATCACTGATGACATCTCAAATGACATCACTGATGACATCACTGATGACATCTCATTTGACATTACTGATCACATCACTGATGATATCATTCATGTGATAATACGATGAATCTCTTCAGACTCTAGTATAACCTTAGATACAATCAGTGTAAACAGACACTCACAGACTGTCACTCATCCATGGAGTTACTCACACACCTAGTCAGTCATGCAAAGAATCAATCACACCTCCATTTCCTCAACTATACAGTTATACAAACTTTACTTATTCACACATATACTAACACATATTTACTCTCTTATACAATCCCTGATACAAGTTCACAATGATCCATACAGCCACTCACACATTCACTGGCTCTTATGCACAGTTATTTATATATGTCAACTCTCACATGTACTGTGTTTTACATATGTACTTACTTTGACATGTAGCACTGAGATATCCATTCACTCACCAATACACTCATGCACACAGTCAACCGCCCATACAGCTGTTTCCACATGCACTTTTGAAACCATACATCTAGTGAATCAACTGCTCACACATCTATGCACAGAGTCATACACCTCCCAGCCACCCACACACACACTCAGTCTCCCATACAAATACTTGGGCAACCAATCAATAACCCATATAGTTACTCATATAGCTACTTATCAACACATGCAACAGTTTACAGAACAACAGACATAATGATGCACAAATTAAGACAGTTTAGTCACTAACCCATGCACTCAGTGAGACACATTTAATCACTCACTCATACAGTCAGTCATGCACCTACTAAATCCTTCATCCAGACACTTATACATCCACTCATTCTTCAATATGTAAGACATATTTTAACTTTACAGAAACATACAGTCACTGGATGTTGTCATCAGTGATGTCATCAGTGATGTCATTTGAGATGTCATCAGTGATGTCATCAGTGATGTCACTGACCATGTCATGAATGATGTAATATGTGACATCATCAGCAGTGGATTGCGGGTGCGCGATATATAGTTAGTGCAACTAACTATATATGGAATTTCAATGGTTTTGTGTGAGTAAAATAAGGTTTTGTAAATGCGAATTCCTAACTATATATGGTCTATAACCTATGATTTTTTCAGTGAATTTTCAAGGTTTTGTAAATGCTAATTCCTAACTATATATGGTCTATAACCTATGGTTTTTTCAGTGAATTTTCAAGGTTTTGTAAATGCTAATTCCTAACTATATATGGTCTATAGCCTATGGTTTTTTCAGTGAATATATATATATACATACATATATAAACATATATCATCTGTATATCTATATAAATACAAACATAAATGCATGCATACATATACTTATATGCATATAGATGCATGTTATTTACATGAAAGTTGAAAAAACACTAATAAAAGCAAAGCTAAAAAGCCACCTCATTACAAACAAAATGGCTTTAACTTAAACGAGGGCGAGATCTATTGCATTTGAAATGCTTGTTTACTTTGGTTCCATCAAGAAGGCATTCAGATGTGTCACACATTTGCCATAAATTCTGAATTTTAGCACTCTAGTTGCACATTAGATCACTGTAGTAAAGCTACTGCTCACCAGGGACGTCTGCTGCTGGTATTCAAAGTGCATGTTTCAGTCTGCATGTCAGAATTTTTTTAATGAAATAGAAGAGGATTTGAGAAGTCACTCAAAATGATCCCTAATTTTTCTTTCTGAAGCACTAATCATACTTTCTATGGCAAAATTAACCCCCTCATGTTGTTCCTTTTTAAATTGAGTGTTTTCAGACTTACCACTTCATTCCAATCAAGATGACTTCTGGTGTGCCATACTTTTGTCATAAGTAAGACTGTTAGCGCTTTAGTTGTTCTTTAGAACACTCTGGGACATTCTGCCATTGGGCTATACTTGGGGTACATCTGGGTGATATTTGGGTTACATTTAGGTTCTTTTGTCTCTGGTGGCCATCTTGGGAGACTGTATGTCAGAATTTTTTAATGAAATTGAAGAGGGTTTGAGAAGTCACTCAAAATGTGCCCTAATTTTTCTTTCTGCAGCACTAATCATAATTCATATGGCAAAATATACCCCCTCATTTTGTTCCTTTTTAAATTAAATGTTTTAAGAGTTACCACTTTATTCCAATCAAGATGGCTTCAGGTGTGCAATACCTTTGTAATAAGTAGGACTGTTAGCGCTCTAGTTGTTCTTTAGAACACTCTGGGACATTCTGTCATTGGGCTATACTTGGGCTACATCTGGGTGATATTTGGGCTACATTTGGGCTCTTTTGTCTCTGGTGGCCATTTTGGGAGACTGCATGTCAGAATTTTTTAATGAAATAGAAGAGGATTTCAAAAGTCACTCAAAATGTGCCCTAATTTTTCTTTCTGCAGCACTAATAATACCTTCTATTGCATAATATACCCCCTCATTTTGTTCCTTTTTAAATTAAAAATGTTTTAAGAGTTACCACTTTATTCCCATCACAATGGCTCCAGGTGTGCTATACCTTTGTAATAAGTAGGACTGTTAGCGCTCTAGTTGTTCTTTAGAACACTCTGGGACATTCTGTCATTGGGCTATACTTGGGCTACATCTGGGTGATATTTGGGCTACATTTGGGCTCTTTTGTCTCTGGTGGCCATTTTGGGAGACTGCATGTCAGAATGTTTTAATGAAATAGAAAAGGATTTGAGAAGTCACTCAAAATGTGCCCTAATTTTTTATTCTGCAGCACTAATCATACTTTCTATGGCAAAATATACCCCCTCATGTTGTTTCTTTTTAAATTAAATGTTTTAAGAGTTACCACTTTATTCCAATCAAGATGGCTTCAGGTGTGCCATACCTTTGTAATAAGTAGGACTGTTAGCGCTCTAGTTGTTCTTTAGAACACTCTGGGACATTCTGTCATTGGGCTATACTTGGGCTACATCTGGGTGATATTTGGGCTACATTTGGGCTCTTTTGTCTCTGGTGGCCATTTTGGGAGACTGCATGTCAGAATGTTTTAATGAAATAGAAAAGGATTTGAGAAGTCACTCAAAATGTGCCCTAATTTTTCATTCTGCAGAACTAATCATACTTTCTATGGCAAAATATACCCCCTCATGTTGTTTCTTTTTAAATTAAATGTTTTAAGAGTTACCACTTTATTCCAATCAAAATGGCTTCAGGTGTGCCATACCTTTGTAATAAGTAGGACTGTTAGCTCTCTAGTTGTTCTTTAGAACACTCTAGGGGGCTGCAGTAGAACACAAAGGAATCAACTGACAGTCTCTGTCCTTGTTGGATGTACATGTTTTACTGAGAATGTCAGACTTCATTTTCACATGACTGAGAAAGATAATGTGAATTTACAGAAAATATGCTTTCAGTTTAGCTTATAGATCCCCTTCCAAACCACTGTGGGAAAATCATGAGATATTAGTTTTCTTTCAAACAATATTCATGATATCACAGCAGAAGGTTTTTTCACATGGTAAAATCACCTTAGAACCCACCACAATTCCTAAAACGAGTATGGTACCATCAACAAATGATTTATAATGTAACTAAAGTCCTAAAACCCTCTATTAACTACAATGCTTTTTAATGAGGTGCTATCATGTATATTGGTCCCAAGATGGCTGCCAACACTTCTTGGATGAAGTGCTGACAGCCAATCAGATCAGATGTGTGGTTAGGCTCCGCCCAGATATATATCTTTTTTTGAACCTAAATTACTCAAAATCCACTGGAGCACATATATTGAGACCTAGCAAAGGCACATCGGGCTAACAGTCCCTACAATTTTGCCAAGTTTCGTGCAAATCCATTCAGCCGTTCGAGCTAAAAGTGAGGCCAACCGCCCCATGGAAATTAACATGGGAAAAACTCGTTTTGGGACCCCCCTTTTTTCTCGGCCCCCCCTTGATGAAACCCCCCCAAATTGTCAGGGGCTGCTCAGAAACAAAATGTTCCATTTTCCTGAAAATTTCAGCCAATTCCGTCCACAAACGCCAAAGTTATTAGACATAGAATTTTCAAAAATCCCATAGAGAAAAAATCCTAACTATATATACCTACTGGCGACCGCCAGTAGGTAATATATATATATATATATATATATATATATATATATATATATATATATATATATATATATATATATATATATATATATATATTGAGTGAAAAGACCATAGGTTTCAGGGATGCTCTAGTTAGAAATTTGCATTTAAAAAACCTTTGAATTTCACTGAAAAACCATGGATTTTATGGATGTGCGGGGCAGAAAAAAACAAGAGAGGTGCATAAAGAGGAAGAAAGGTGCAGAAAGAAGCTGGAGAAGTGATGAAAGAAGCAAGAGAGATGCAGAAATGAGCAAGAGAGTTGCAAAAATAAGAGAGTGAAGTACAGAAAGAGGAAGAAAGGCGCAGAATAAGGGAAGTGAAGTGCAGAAAGAGGCAAGAGAGGTGTTGAAAGAGAAACGAGAGGTACAGAAAGAGACACCAGAGGTGCAGAAATAGACAAGAGATGTCGAGAAAGAGAAAGAAAGGTGCAGAAAGAGCCAAGAAAAATGCATAAAAAGGAAGAAAGGTGCAGAAAGAAGCAATAGAAGTGCAGAAAGAAGCAAGAGAGGTGCAGAAAAAAGCAAGAGTAGAGTAGAAAGCTAGGAGAGGTGCAGATGGAGGCAAGAGAGGTGCAGAAAGAGCCAAGAGTGGTGCAGCAAGAGGCAAGAGGTAAAAAAGAGGCAAGAGAGGTAAAGAAAAGACAAGACTGCTACATAAAGATGCAAGTGAGGTGCAGAAAGAAGCAAGAGAGGTGCAGAACGAAGCAAGAGAGGTGCAGAAAGAGGCAAGAGGGGCGGAAAAAGAAGAGAATGAGTGGCAGGAAGAGGGAAGCAAGGTGTAAAAAGAGGCAAAATGGGTGAAGAAAGAACAGAGTGAACTGCAGAAAGGAGCAGGAGAATGGGCATACAGAGCAAGAGAGGTGCAGAAAGAGGCAAGAGAGGTGCAGCAAGAGCGGTGCAGAAAGAGGCAAGAGAGATGCAGAAAGATGCAAGAGAGGGTGCATAAAGATGCAAGAGAGGTATAGAAAGAGGCAAGAGTGGTGTAGAAAAAGGGAAGAGATATACAGAAAGAGGCAAGAGAAGTGAACAAAAAAGAGGCATGAGAGGTGCAGAAAGAAGAGAATGAGCTGCAGAAAGAAGTAAGAGAAGTGCAGACAGAGGCAAGAGAGGTGCATAAAGGGGCAACAGAGATACAGAAAGAGGCAAGAGAGGTGCAGAAAGATGAAAGAGAAGTGCAGAAAGAGGGAATAGCAAGCGGAATGCAGAAAAAAGGAAGAAAGGCACAGAAAGAAGCAAGAGAAGTGTAGAAAGAAGCAAGAGATGTGCAGAAAGAAGCAAGCGAGGTGCAGAAAGAAAAGAGTGAGGTGCAGAAAGAGGCAATATATATATATAAAATGTTGGTGGCGATACATCGATGATCTGTTTTTAATATGGGGGGTTCGGAGCCAGAGGCAAAACAATTCATGGATGAACAAAATGTAAATGAGATCAATTTGAACTTTACATCAGATATAAGTGCTGAAATAGTGACATTTTTAGATGTGGAAGTATACATCGAGAAGGGGCAAATAGAAACCAAAATCCACAGAAAACCCACAGCAGTAAATTCGGTGCTGCATGCAACAAGCGAGCACCCCAAACATCTGATACAGAGTATCCCGTATGGGGAGATGATTTGATTAAAAAGAATATGTAGTATGGATACCGAACTAGTCAAGGCCCAACAGACTAGTCGGTCACACTTCCTCCAACGTGAATACACTAAAAAATGTATAAATGCAGCAATTTTGAAAAGTGGGTTAGTGGAGAGGGACACTCTTTTAAAAGTCAAAACCACATAACCACCCAAGATACCATCAGAATCACAACCAAAATCAAATGATCAATTTCAGATGATAATCGGACACAGCAAACAAAGCAGGGAAGTCAACCGTATTTTACAAAAAAATTGGCCCCTAGTCAAAAGCGATCCGATTTTGGGTCCTAAATTGCTGACCAGATTGTCTATCACAAACAGGAAAGCTCCTAATATGCGTGATAAACTAGTACAAAATAATCCGGTTGACAAACCTAAAGACAATTGGTTAAGCCAGAGACATGCAGGACGTGTAAAGCATGTCAATTTGGCATCAATACACTAACTTACAAAACTGCATTTAATGATCAGGAACAGAATATTGATAAAACCCTCTCATGCAAAACTGAATATGTGGTGTATGTCCGATTGTGTCCCTGCAGGCTTAAGTATGTGGGAAGTACTAAACTGCAGGGACATAAGAGGATTCTGCAACACATAGGAGCCAAAAACCAACAAATACCCTGCATATCCTGTGGCAAGGCATTTCATGGAACACCATCAATCAGACCCAAAACATCTTAAATACTTTATCATGGATGTTGTTCCTTTCAACAGGTGTGGCGGCAACAGAGAAAAGATGCTTAGACAGTTTAAATCCGTTACATCTTAGAATTCGATTAAAAAAGACCTAACGGTCTGAACGTCACAGAAGACCTGTATACTTATTTATGAAATGCCTGAACCAGCACAAACAATAGGTTCTGACTTCTAGAATGAACAACATAAACACCTTAACACAGGCCCTTCCATACCGCCTGTTCTCCTGTCCTCTTCTTCTTTTTCTCATTCTTTTCCTTGCAGTCCTTTAACTGTTATTCTAGTATTTATTTCAATTAGAAAGGATTTTTTTATCCTTTTAATGAAATGTATCTAGCAACATATCTGGACCAAAAAAAGTTGTTATTTAGCAGCTTAAATTGGAACCTCACATATAAGGCATATAGGATATTAATCATATCTAGATGTGTCTTTTTAAAAAAAAATTGTAGATATTTCAGAATATCTCATTAACAGAGGCTTTTGACAATAAAGTTTTGTTTTGGATGATTTGCACACTTTGCACTAATTTGCACAAAAACGTCGGGTCAGATGCTCATATAGATATATCATAGATTCTATGTAGGATAAAACCAAGATAGGAACTGAGTAATGTCTCAAGTCCGACTAACAAAGTTCTTTGAAGCAGATAGACTTAGATGAGATAAATTAACATCTAGCTAAACAGCACAGCAGTCAAAAGAGTCAAGCAGTAAGAAAATGAGATCGACTTGGTATTTATACCATGATTATTTTCAATAGAACTAATTTCATTTTATCTTGCCTTTATTTATGGATTTTAGGAATGTTAAAATCTATATGTAATCACAACATTTTTTACATAAAATTAGCTATTTTATATATAAATCAAAATATTTATATTTATATATTTATATATTTATTTATTTATGCATTGAGTAAATAGATGTACTGTTTGCACTATTTTGCACAATTGACTGGAAATCAATAGAGACAACAAGCTATCCATGCTTGGAAACATGCATAGACAAAGAATGGGATAACTACATGTGCCCAGGTATTCATACCAATATGTAAATAATTGCACACTGATCCATGTATTTTTTGTATACACACAACACAAAAGAATTTTGAGCACTGTCACATTAACCATTCACGGTGTAAGAAAAGAAAAAAAGAAAAAAAAACACAAAATATGGCTGTCTTACCCTAAGGAGATAAAGCAGAATTGAAAGTGCAGAATTGTGGTTCATGCTCCTTCTTTCTTGACAGTGAAGCGCCGAAGCAACAGCAGAGTATATATATATATATATATATATATATATATATATATATATATATATATATATATATATATATATATATATATATGTAAATATATATATTTGAAAACAAAGTCCTGATATAACCAGACGCTGACAGCGAAAATCAGGAAACGGTCAACCACGCAGCAAATTCGATTTTTAGTGCTTTATTTCTCCACCAAAGCAGCCATGACGCGTTTCGACAGGGAAACCCCTGTCTTGATCACATGACATGCCGCAACCAATGTAGTGAATTTATATTGCACAAGAGCAAGCTCTCCTCCCCTACAATAGAGGTAAACAACAGAGTAAGCACTACTGTGAGTATATGCATGTGC
>NW_028254303.1:0-83867 GCF_964263255.1 Lissotriton vulgaris | reverse complement strand
TATATATATATATTTGATGTGATCAAGGGCTCCAGGGCCCGAAACGCGTCATGGCGATCGAGAGGGTGCACAGAATGGAATAAAAACGCTTAAATCAACTTACAAGGGTCCGTTTCGTTATTTGGCTTCCTGTTGGTTTGCGCTGAATTTCGAAGTTCCAGTCATATATATATATATATATATATATATATATATGCTTTACAAAGTTACCCCACAAGGTGGAGGCACGCCCAGGATCGCTCGGGTCCCCACCTGACAGCCTCTGCATTTCTTTGCTGCGATGCGTTTCGAGCATCAAGCCCTTCATCCGGCAGCCATGATGAAATTGAATGGCAAGCAAACACCAGCGTATCCCCTTATTTGTGTTTATTATTCCTTAATTTCAATCACAATGAATTCTGCGGCTGGTAGTTATCAGCAATCATCCTGATGAAATTGTATTGTATTGTGGTATTGTGGTATACTTATAGAGCGCAGCCTGTCACCACCAAGGGCATCCTGGCGCTTTGAACCCTGATCTAACAACAACTTCAGCAACTAGCCTATCCTCGGGAAGAGGTGGGTTTTCAACGCCTTTCTAAAGGCTGGAAGAGCCTCAAGGCTCCTAAGGGATAGTGGCAGAGAGTTCCAGAGTTTGGCCGCCGCTACTCTGAACGATCGGCCACCCATCCTCACTCTCTGAAAGCGCGGGACTACTAACAGCTTGGATGACGAGGAGCGTAAGGCTCGAGCAGGAAGATACCAAGCAAACATTCTCCGCAGCGGGATAGGTCCCCAGCCATGAATAGCTCTGAACACTATGCATGCGGCTTTGTAGCGGACGCGAAGGTGAATCGGCAGCCAATGGAGTTCCTGTAGTGCTGCTGTAGACGAGCTGTAGTAGGGGCGGGAAAGAGCGAGTTTGGCAGCCAGATTCTGTACCCTTTGGAGCTTGCCCAGTAGTGTTACAGGGGCATCCAATAGTAGTGCGTTGCAGTAGTCGAGTCGACTTAAGATAGTGCTCCGCACTACTTCGGATCTGGCTTGCTCAGGAAGGAGAGGTAGAACCTTACGCAACATCCGGATAAGCATCATGCACGTGGACGTGGTCTTATTAACGTGCAGATCCAGCTGTAAATTAGGCCCAAAAGTGACCCCCAGATTACGCGCCGAGTGTGTGGCTGACACCGTCTCAGAGAAGGACGGGGGCCAGAAGTCGTCTGGGAGGTCCCTGGGGATTCGGTCACCGGAACAATGCAGAACCTCAGTTTTGGTACCGTTGAACTGTAACGAGTTCAAACGGAGCCAGTCCGCTGTGGCCTGCATACATCGGTGAAAAGTCTCCAGTGGGACCGCATCCTGTCCCTCCAGCGAGAAGACCAGCTGGGTATCATCTGCATAGTTAAATGCAGAGATCCCAAAAGATTTAATAAGCTGGACTAGTGGGCGGAGGTAAATATTAAAGAGTATAGGGCTGATGGCTGAGCCCTGCGGTACTCCTTGTCCTACTCTCCGCTCCTCTGAACTGAAGGGAGGGAGCGACACACGTTGTTGACGATTATCCAAGTAGGAAATTAACCAGTCCCTAGCCTTGTCTTTAACTCCACACTCTTCCAGCCTCGCTATCAAGGTTGGATGGCTGACCGTGTCGAACGCGGCCGACATGTCGAGCAGCACTAAGAAGGCTGCCCGACCACTGTCGACTCGCGCCCGCAGATTGTCAAGCACGGTCACTAACGCGGATTCCGTCCCATGAGCTGGGCGGAAGCCAAATTGCGTCTCATCCAGCCAGGTGTTTCCTTCCAAGAAGCCGGATAGAGTGCGGGTAACCAACTTTTCCATGATTTTAACTGGAAAAGGAAGCAGAGAAATTGGCCGGTAATTAGAGAGACAGGCAGGGTCCAGCGTAGGTTTTTTTAAAAGCGGAGATACCACTGCCTTCTTCCAACAACCCGGTACAATCCCTGTTTCAAATGACTGGCAGCAGATGGAATGTAAAGGCTGGAAAAGTTCCTCCTGAAACAGCCTCCAGAGTTTTGGCGGAAGAGGGTCAAGAGGCGAACCAGATGAGATCGTAAGGGCTAGGCTGCCAAACTCCTCCAAGGAGGGCAGAGGAAAGCTACTCAGTTGGGGTCGACTGGCCTCAGTCGCCGGAGCTCCCAAACTTAGAGCCTGGTCCAAGGAGGGCAGGGGAAGACTACTCAGCCGGGGTCGACTGGCCTCAAACGCCGGAGCTCCGAAACTGAGGGCCCGGACCAAGAAAGACGGGGGAAAGCTACTCAGCTGGGGTCGACTGGCCTCACTTGCCGGAGCTCCCAGACTGAGAATCTGGTCCGCAGGAGGCAGAGAAGAACTACTCAGCTGGGGTCGACTGGCCTTAGTCGCCGGAGCTCCCAGACTGAGGGCCCGGACCAAGGGGGGCGGGGGAGAGCTACTCAGCTGGGGTCGACTGGCCTCACTTGCCGGAGCTCCCAGACTGAGGGCCTGGTCCGAGAAGGGCAAGGAGAAGCTACTCAGCTGGGGTCGACTGGCCTCCCTCGCCGGAGCTCCCAAACTGAGGGCCTGATCCACGGGGAAGAGGGGAAAGCTACTCAACTGGGGTCGACTGGCCTCGGTTGCCGGAGCTCCCAAGTTGTGAGCCTGATCCTCTAGTCGGGGTCGACTGGTAGGTGAGGCCGGAGCTTCTAAACAGGGGTGAGAGATCCCCTGCAGGGGTCGACTGGCCATCGCCTCCGGAGCTCCCGAACCAGTAGGAGAATTGACTGGGTCCTGCAGACCCTCCAGGATTCTGCGGATTTTCTCCTCAAAGGCCTCGGCAATAGAATCACAGAGAGCTTGCGATGAAGGGACAGAACTGGCCACACACGTGGGATGGACAAGGTCTCTGACAATTTTAAAAAGGGCCTGTGCCTTGTTAGGGGCATGATTCAAGGTGGATTCAAGGTAGGACGCTTTAGCCAACTTGATCTGAGCCTTGTAATTTTGTATGGCAGACCGGAACACAATTTTCTCCGAATCTAGGTATTGTTTCCTCCACGCCCTTTCTGCACGTTTGCAGTCGAGTTTGAGCTGACGAAGTTCGCTCGTGTACCAAGGGCTAGCTCGGTTCACCCTACCCCGTGACTTCCGAAGGGGTGCCAGCTTATCCAAAGAACTCGAGATTGATTGGCAAAAGCGAGCATAGCTCTCCTCGGCTGTATTGCCAAGCTTAAAGTCCTTGTCTAAGATGTTCGGCAGAGGGGAGGTTTTAAGAATTCGGGACCAAGGTCTCTCTAGTTTGGCTTGGGGTAGTCCAGCCTCCCGTGAGGTGTGGTCCTCCAGCCAGAGAGAAAACAAGATCAAGAAGTGGTCTGTCCAATACTGGCACTTAATATCCTCTATCGAAACCCATAATGGATCCGCGAATATTAAGTCCAGGATATGACCCTTACAATGCGTGGTGGCGTTCACCAGCTGTTCCATCTTAATATCCATGCAGGCTTGGCTGAGGGAGAAAAATACATTATCCCTTGAGCCACCGGCCCACAGGTTAAAGTCACCAAGAATCAGTAACTTGGAGTGGGAACTGGAGAGTTCGTAGATCAAGTCAATGAGGAGTGCTATGGTTGGTGCTGGTCCTGGGGGGCGATAGCAGAGAACACCTGAGCACAGTTTCAGCTCCTGCTGTTTGACTGTAAAGCCCATCAGTTCAAAACCTGATACCTCACGAATCTTTAGCTGGGAGAGAGTAAGCGAATCTTTATAGATAAATCCGATTCCTCCTCCTCGATTGAGCGGGCGAGGAGTGTGACTGATTTTATAGCCTGAAGGGCAGGCTAGGCCCAGCTCCACCTCACAGTCCTCCCGAGTCCACGTTTCTGTGAGAAAGAGGACATCGAGATTTTCAGACTCAATAAGGAAGGCGATTTCCGTGTGGTGCTTACAAAGAGATCTAACATTAAGCAGTCCACAGGAGATTCGCTTGGTAGTTGGAGGTCTGGCCCCATTCTGACAGGGTCTGAGCCTAAGTAGGTCAGGCCGGGAGTAGGTGATACGGTGGGAGCCAGAGGGGCCAGAGGTAGCGGCACTAAGCGCGTCCGTTGCGCAAACGGGCGCAAACGGGCTTACCTCTGGCGCACCTCCGGCGCGCCTACGACGCGCACGCTGCGCGCGAGCGCTGCACGCCGATCCATCCATCCTAAAGTACTATTACGCTATTACGCTGAGCGGAGGACCGCCTACTAGCCTGTTGCCTTACGCAAGATGGCCGCGGAGTGCCTCGCCTCACAACCCAACCCAAGATGTCGGACCCAACTAAAACTGTCTGGCCTCGCCGAATGCGAGGAAATGAAATCTTAAATGCAGGTGAGCCTCCCAAACTTCCCCGGCCTGCGGACGCCGACAGGATAAGAGTTATTCAGGGAATTCTAGCCAGAAGCGCTAACAAGAGAGTATTAAGGCGCTGACAAGGTGAGCGTTAAAGCGCTGATAAGTAAGCTTTAAGCGCCGCGGGATAAAAGCACAGCAAAACACTTTAAAAAATAATGAGTAAAAGGCGCGGCAGCTAATGCGCTGAAAGCAAGGTTCTTTGCCATTACAATTTTCAATGATTAAAAACAATCAAAGTCGAGGAAACAAAGTCAAATGGGGAACATTTCATTATGACCAGGCATCTCCCGTTCCGCAGTACCACTCGGTGCTGGGGCGACCGCAGACCCACAATGTTCCTGTGGTGATGCCTTCCGTGACCGGGGGTCGGCCACTAGTATGCTTTACAAAGTTACCCCAGAAGGTGGAGGCACGCCCAGGATCGCTCAGGTCCCCACCTGACCGCCTCTGCATTTCTTTGCTGCGACGCGTTTCGAGCATCAAGCCCTTCATTCGGCAGCCATGATGAAATTGAATGGCAAGCAAACACCAGTCTATCCCCTTATTTGTGTTTATTATTCCTTAATTTGAATCACAATGAATTCTGGGGCTGGTAGTTATCAGCAATCATCCTGATGAAATGCCATTACAATTTTCAACGATTAAAAACAATCAAAGTCGAGGAAACAAAGTCAAATGGGGAATATTTCATTATGACCAGGCATCTCCCGTTCCGCAGTACCACTCGGTGCTGGGGCGACCGCAGACCCACAATGTTCCTGTGGTGATGCCGTCCGTGACCGGGGGTCGGCCACTAGTATGCTTTACAAAGTTACCCCACAAGGTGGAGGCACGCCAAGGATCGCTCAGGTCCCCACCTGACAGCTTCTGCATTTCTTTGCTGCGACGCCTTTCGAGCATCAAGCCCTTCATCCGGCAGCCATGATGAAATTGAATGGCAAGCAAACACCAGCGTATCCCCTTATTTGTGTTTATTATTCCTTAATTTCAATCACAATGAATGCTGGGACTGGTAGTTATCAGCAATCATCCTGATGAAATGCCATTACAATTTTCAATGATTAAAAACAATCAAAGTCGAGGAAACAAAGTCAAATGGGGAATATTTCATTATGACCAGGCATCTCCCGTTCCACAGTACCACTCGGTGCTGGGGCGACCGCAGACCCACAATGTTCCTGTGGTGATGCCTTCAGTGACCGGGGGTCGGCCACTAGTATGCTTTACAAAGTTACCCCACAAGGTGGAGGCACGCCCAGGATCGCTCGGGTCCCCACCTGACAGCCTCTGCATTTCTTTGCTGCGACGCGTTTCGAGCATCAAGCCCTTCATCCGGCAGCCATGATGAAATTGAATGGCAAGCAAACACCAGCGTATCCCGTATTTGTGTTTATTATTCCATAATATCCAATCACAATGAATTCTGGGGCTGGTAGTTATCAGCAATCATCCTGATGAAATGCCATTACAATTTTCAATGATTAAAAACAATCAAAGTCGAGGAAACAAAGTCAAATGGGGAATATTTCATTATGACCAGGCATCTCCCGTTCCGCAGTACCACTCGGTGCTGGGGCGACCGCAGACCCACAATGTTCCTGTGGTGATGCCTTCCGTGACCGGGGGTCGGCCACTAGTATGCTTTACAAAGTTACCCCACAAGGTGGAGGCACGCCAAGGATCGCTCAGGTCCCCACCTGACAGCTTCTGCATTTCTTTGCTGCGACGCCTTTCGAGCATCAAGCCCTTCATCCGGCAGCCATGATGAAATTGAATGGCAAGCAAACACCAGCGTATCCCGTATTTGTGTTTATTATTCCTTAATTTCAATCACAATGAATTCTGGGGCTGGTAGTTATCAGCAATCATTCTGATGAAATGCCATTACAATTTTCAATGATTAAAAACAATCAAAGTCGAGGAAACAAAGTCAAATGGGGAATATTTCATTATGACCAGGCATCTCCCGTTCCGCAGTACCACTCGGTGCTGGGGCGACCGCAGACCCACAATGTTCCTATGGTGATGCCTTCCGTGACCGGGGGTCGGCCACTAGTATGCTTTACAAAGTTACCCCACAAGGTGGAGGCACGCCCAGGATCGCTCAGGTCCCCACCTGACAGCCTCTGCATTTCTTTTCTGCAACGCGTTTCGAGCATCAAGCCCTTCATCCGGCAGCCATGATGAAATTGAATGGCAAGCAAACACCAGCGTATCCCCTTATTTGTGTTTATTATTCCATAATATCCAATCACAATGAATTCTGGGGCTGGTAGTTATCAGCAATCATCCGGATGAAATGCCATTACAATTTTCAATGATTAAAAACAATCAAAGTCGAGGAAACAAAGTCAAATGGGGAATATTTCATTATGACCAGGCATCTCCCGTTCCGCAGTACCACTCGGTGCTGGGGCGACCGCAGACCCACAATGTTCCTGTGGTGATGCCGCCCGTGACCGGGGGTCGGCCACTAGTATGCTTTACGAAGTTACCCCACAAGGTGGAGGCACGCCAAGGATCGCTCAGGTCCCCACCTGACAGCTTCTGCATTTCTTTGCTGCGACGCCTTTCGAGCATCAAGCCCTTCATCCGGCAGCCATGATGAAATTGAATGGCAAGCAAACACCAGCGTATCCCCTTATTTGTGTTTATTATTCCTTAATTTCTATCACAATGAACTCTGGGACTGGTAGTTATCAGCAATCATCCTGATGAAATGCCATTACAATTTTCAATGATTAAAAACAATCAAAGTCGAGGAAACAAAGTCAAATGGGGAATATTTCATTATGACCAGGCATCTCCCGTTCCGCAGTACCACTCGGTGCTGGGGCGACCGCAGACCCACAATGTTCCTATGGTGATGCCTTTCGTGACCGGGGGTCGGCCACTAGTATGCTTTACAAAGTTACCCCACAAGGTGGAGGCACGCCCAGGATCGCTCAGGTCCCCACCTGAGAGCCTCTGCATTTCTTTGCTGCGACGCGTTTCGAGCATCAAGCACTTCATCCGGCAGCCATGATGAAATTGAATGGCAAGCAACCACCAGCGTATCCCGTATTTGTGTTTATTATTCCTTAATTTCAATCACAATGAATTCTGGGGCTGGTAGTTATCAGCAATCATCCTGATGAAATGCCATTACAATTTTCAATGATTAAAAACAATCAAAGTCGAGGAAACAAAGTCAAATGGGGAATATTTCATTATGACCAGGCATCTCCAGTTCCGCAGTACCACTCGGTGCTGGGGCGACCGCAGACCCACAATGTTTCTATGGTGATGCCTTCCGTGACCGGGGGTCGGCCACTAGTATGCTTTACAAAGTTACCCCACAAGGTGGAGGCACGCCCAGGATCGCTCGGGTCCCCACCTGACAGCCTCTGCATTTCTTTGCTGTGACGCGTTTCGAGCATCAAGCCCTTCATCCGGCAGCCATGATGAAATTGAATGGCAAGCAAACACCAGCGTATCCCGTATTTGTGTTTATTATTCCTTAATTTCAATCACAATGAATTCTGGGGCTGGTAGTTATCAGCAATCATCCTGATGAAATGCCATTACAATTTTCAATGATTAAAAACAATCAAAGTCGAGGAAACAAAGTCAAATGGGGAATATTTCATTATGACCAGGCATCTCCCGTTCCGCAGTACCACTCGCTGCTGGGGCGACCGCAGACCCACAATGTTCCTGTGGTGATGCCTTCCGTGACCGGGGGTCGGCCACTAGTATGCTTTACAAAATTACCCCACAAGGTGGAGGCACGCCCAGGATCGCTCAGGTCCCCACCTGACAGCCTCTGCATTTCTTTGCTGCGACGCGTTTCGAGCATCAAGCCCTTCATCCGGCAGCCATGATGAAATTGAATGGCAAGCAAACACCAGCGTATCCCCTTATTTGTGTTTATTATTCCATAATATCCAATCACAATGAATTCTGGGGCTGGTAGTTATCAGCAATCATCCTGATGAAATGCCATTACAATTTTCAATGATTAAAAACAATCAAAGTCGAGGAAACAAAGTCAAATGGGGAATATTTCATTATGACCAGGCATCTCCCGTTCCGCAGTACCACTCGGTGCTGGGGCGACCGCAGACCCACAATGTTCCTGTGGTGATGCCTTCCGTGACCGGGGGTCGGCCACTAGTATGCTTTACAAAGTTACTCCACAAGGTGGAGGCACGCCAAGGATCGCTCAGGTCCCCACCTGACAGCTTCTGCATTTCTTTGCTGCGACGCCTTTCGAGCATCAAGCCCTTCATCCGGCAGCCATGATGAAATTGAATGGCAAGCAAACACCAGCGTATCCCCTTATTTGTGTTTATTATTCCTTAATTTCTATCACAATGAATTCTGGGGCTGGTAGTTATCAGCAATCATCCTGATGAAATGCCATTACAATTTTCAATGATCAAAAACAATCAAAGTCGAGGAAACAAAGTCAAATGGGGAATATTTCATTATGACCAGGCATCTCCCGTTCCGCAGTACCACTCGCTGCTGGGGGGACCGCAGACCCACAATGTTCCTGTGGTGATGCCTTCCGTGACCGGGGGTCGGCCACTAGTATGCTTTACAAAATTACCCCACAAGGTGGAGGCACGCCCAGGATCGCTCAGGTCCCCACCTGACAGCCTCTGCATTTCTTTGCTGCGACGCGTTTCGAGCATCAAGCCCTTCATCCGGCAGCCATGATGAAATTGAATGGCAAGCAAACACCAGCGTATCCCCTTATTTGTGTTTATTATTCCATAATATCCAATCACAATGAATTCTGGGGCTGGTAGTTATCAGCAATCATCCTGATGAAATGCCATTACAATTTTCAATGATTAAAAACAATCAAAGTCGAGGAAACAAAGTCAAATGGGGAATATTTCATTATGACCAGGCATCTCCCGTTCCGCAGTACCACTCGGTGCTGGGGCGACCGCAGACCCACAATGTTCCTGTGGTGATGCCTTCCGTGACCGGGGGTCGGCCACTAGTATGCTTTACAAAGTTACTCCACAAGGTGGAGGCACGCCAAGGATCGCTCAGGTCCCCACCTGACAGCTTCTGCATTTCTTTGCTGCGACGCCTTTCGAGCATCAAGCCCTTCATCCGGCAGCCATGATGAAATTGAATGGCAAGCAAACACCAGCGTATCCCCTTATTTGTGTTTATTATTCCTTAATTTCTATCACAATGAATTCTGGGACTGGTATTTATCAGCAATCATCCTGATGAAATGCCATTACAATTTTCAATGATCAAAAACAATCAAAGTCGAGGAAACAAAGTCAAATGGGGAATATTTCATTATGACCAGGCATCTCCCGCTCCACAGTACCACTCGGTGCTGGGGCGACCGCAGACCCACAATGTTCCTATGGTGATGCCTTCCGTGACCGGGGGTCGGCCACTAGTATGCTTTACAAAGTTACCCCACAAGGTGGAGGCACGCCCAGGATCGCTCAGGTCCCCACCTGACAGCCTCTGCATTTCTTTGCTGCGACGCGTTTCGAGCATCAAGCCCTTCATCCGGCAGCCATGATGAAATTGAATGGCAAGCAAACACCAGCGTATCCCGTATTTGTCTTTATTATTCCTTAATTTCAATCACAATGAATTCTGGGGCTGGTAGTTATCAGCAATCATCCTGATGAAATGCCATTACAATTTTCAATGATTAAAAACAATCAAAGTCGAGGAAACAAAGTCAAATGGGGAATATTTCATTATGACCAGGCATCTCCCGTTCCGCAGTACCACTCGGTGCTGGGGCGACCGCAGACCCACAATGTTCCTATGGTGATGCCTTCCGTGACCGGGGGTCGGCCACTAGTATGCTTTACAAAGGTACCCCACAAGGTGGAGGCACGCCCAGGATCGCTCAGGTCCCCACCTGACAGCCTCTGCATTTCTTTGCTGCGACGCGTTTCGAGCATCAAGCCCTTCATCCGGCAGCCATGATGAAATTGAATGGCAAGCAAACACCAGCGTATCCCCTTATTTGTGTTTATTATTCCTTAATTTCAATCACAATGAATTCTGGGACTGGTAGTTATCAGCAATCATCCTGATGAAATGCCATTACAATTTTCAATGATTAAAAACAATCAAAGTCGAGGAAACAAAGTCAAATGGGGAATATTTCATTATGACCAGGCATCTCCCGTTCCGCAGTACCACTCGGTGCTGGGGCGACCGCAGACCCACAATGTTCCTATGGTGATGCCTTCCGTGACCGGGGGTCGGCCACTAGTATGCTTTACAAAGTTACCCCACAAGGTGGAGGCACGCCCAGGATCGCTCAGGTCCCCACCTGACAGCCTCTGCATTTCTTTGCTCCGACGCGTTTCGAGCATCAAGCCCTTCATCCGGCAGCCATGATGAAATTGAATGGCAAGCAAACACCAGCGTATCCCGTATTTGTGTTTATTATTCCTTAATTTCAATCAGAATGAATTCTGGGGCTGGTAGTTATCAGCAATCATCCTGATGAAATGCCATCACAATTTTCAATGATTTAAAACAATCAAAGTCGAGGAAACAAAGTCAAATGGGGAATATTTCATTATGACCAGGCATCTCCCGTTCCGCAGTACCACTCGCTGCTGGGGGGACCGCAGACCCACAATGTTCCTGTGGTGATGCCTTCCGTGACCGGGGGTCGGCCACTAGTATGCTTTACAAAATTACCCCACAAGGTGGAGGCACGCCCAGGATCGCTCAGGTCCTCACCTGACAGCCTCTGCATTTCTTTGCTGCGACGCGTTTCGAGCATCAAGCCCTTCATCCGGCAGCCATGATGAAATTGAATGGCAAGCAAACACCAGCGTATCCCCTTATTTGTGTTTATTATTCCATAATATCCAATCACAATGAATTCTGGGGCTGGTAGTTATCAGCAATCATCCTGATGAAATGCCATTACAATTTTCAATGATTAAAAACAATCAAAGTCGAGGAAACAAAGTCAAATGGGGAATATTTCATTATGACCAGGCATCTCCCGTTCCGCAGTACCACTCGGTGCTGGGGCGACCGCAGACCCACAATGTTCCTGTGGTGATGCCTTCCGTGACCGGGGGTCGGCCACTAGTATGCTTTACAAAGTTACCCCACAAGGTGGAGGCACGCCAAGGATCGCTCAGGTCCCCACCTGACAGCTTCTGCATTTCTTTGCTGCGACGCCTTTCGAGCATCAAGCCCTTCATCCGGCAGCCATGATGAAATTGAATGGCAAGCAAACACCAGCGTATCCCCTTATTTGTGTTTATTATTCCTTAATTTCTATCACAATGAATTCTGGGACTGGTAGTTATCAGCAATCATCCTGATGAAATGCCATTACAATTTTCAATGATTAAAAACAATCAAAGTCGAGGAAACAAAGTCAAATGGGGAATATTTCATTATGACCAGGCATCTCCCGTTCCGCAGTACCACTCGGTGCTGGGGCGACCGCAGACCCACAATGTTCCTATGGTGATGCCTTCCGTGACCGGGGGTCGGCCACTAGTATGCTTTACAAAGGTACCCCACAAGGTGGAGGCACGCCCAGGATCGCTCAGGTCCCCACCTGACAGCCTCTGCATTTCTTTGCTGCGACGCGTTTCGAGCATCAAGCCCTTCATCCGGCAGCCATGATGAAATTGAATGGCAAGCAAACACCAGCGTATCCCCTTATTTGTGTTTATTATTCCTTAATTTCAATCACAATGAATTCTGGGACTGGTAGTTATCAGCAATCATCCTGATGAAATGCCATTACAATTTTCAATGATTAAAAACAATCAAAGTCGAGGAAACAAAGTCAAATGGGGAATATTTCATTATGACCAGGCATCTCCCGTTCCGCAGTACCACTCGGTGCTGGGGCGACCGCAGACCCACAATGTTCCTATGGTGATGCCTTCCGTGACCGGGGGTCGGCCACTAGTATGCTTTACAAAGTTACCCCACAAGGTGGAGGCACGCCCAGGATCGCTCAGGTCCCCACCTGACAGCCTCTGCATTTCTTTGCTGCGACGCGTTTCGAGCATCAAGCCCTTCATCCGGCAGCCATGATGAAATTGAATGGCAAGCAAACACCAGCGTATCCCATATTTGTGTTTATTATTCCTTAATTTCAATCAGAATGAATTCTGGGGCTGGTAGTTATCAGCAATCATCCTGATGAAATGCCATTACAATTTTCAATGATTTAAAACAATCAAAGTCGAGGAAACAAAGTCAAATGGGGAATATTTCATTATGACCAGGCATCTCCCGTTCCGCAGTACCACTCGCTGCTGGGGCGACCGCAGACCCACAATGTTCCTGTGGTGATGCCTTCCGTGACCGGGGGTCGGCCACTAGTATGCTTTACAAAGTTACCCCACAAGGTGAAGGCACGCCCAGGATCGCTAAGGTCCCCACCTGACAGCCTCTGCATTTCTTTGCTGCGACGCGTTTCGAGCATCAAGCCCTTCATCCGGCAGCCATGATGAAATTGAATGGCAAGCAAACACCAGCGTATCCCCTTATTTGTGTTTATTATTCCATAATATCCAATCACAATGAATTCTGGGGCTGGTAGTTATCAGCAATCATCCTGATGAAATGCCATTACAATTTTCAATGATTAAAAACAATCAAAGTCGAGGAAACAAAGTCAAATGGGGAATATTTCATTATGACCAGGCATCTCCCGTTCCGCAGTACCACTCGGTGCTGGGACGACCGCAGACCCACAATGTTCCTGTGGTGATGCCTTCCGTGACCGGGGGTCGGCCACTAGTAGCTTTACAAAGTTACCCCACAAGGTGGAGGCACGCCCAGGATCGCTCGGGTCCCCACCTGACAGCCTCTGCATTTCTTTGCTGCGACGCGTTTCGAGCATCAAGCCCTTCATCGGGCAGCCATGATGAAATTGAATGGCAGGCAAACACCAGCGTATCCCGTATTTGTGTTTATTATTCCTTAATTTCAATCACAATGAATTCTGGGGCTGGTAGTTATCAGCAATCATCCTGATGAAATGCCATTACAATTTTCAATGATTAAAAACAATCAAAGTCGAGGAAACAAAGTCAAATGGGGAATATTTCATTATGACCAGGCATCTCCCGTTCCGCAGTACCACTCGCTGCTGGGGCGACCGCAGACCCACAATGTTCCTGTGGTGATGCCTTCCGTGACCGGGGGTCGGCCACTAGTATGCTTTACAAAGTTACCCCACAAGGTGGAGGCACGCCAAGGATCGCTCAGGTCCCCACCTGACAGCCTCTGCATTTCTTTGCTGCGACGCGTTTCGAGCATCAAGCCCTTCATCCGGCAGCCATGATGAAATTGAATGGCAAGCAAACACCAGCGTATCCCCTTATTTGTGTTTATTATTCCTTAATTTCAATCACAATGAATTCTGGGACTGGTAGTTATCAGCAATCATCCTGATGAAATGCCATTACAATTTTCAATGATTAAAAACAATCAAAGTCGAGGAAACAAAGTCAAATGGGGAATATTTCATTATGACCAGGCATCTCCCGTTCCGCAGTACCACTCGGTGCTGGGGCGACCGCAGACCCACAATGTTCCTATGGTGATGCCTTCCGTGACCGGGGGTCGGCCACTAGTATGCTTTACAAAGTTACCCCACAAGGTGGAGGCACGCCCAGGATCGCTCAGGTCCCCACCTGACAGCCTCTGCATTTCTTTGCTGCGACGCGTTTCGAGCATCAAGCCCTTCATCCGGCAGCCATGATGAAATTGAATGGCAAGCAAACACCAGCGTATCCCATATTTGTGTTTATTATTCCTTAATTTCAATCAGAATGAATTCTGGGGCTGGTAGTTATCAGCAATCATCCTGATGAAATGCCATTACAATTTTCAATGATTTAAAACAATCAAAGTCGAGGAAACAAAGTCAAATGGGGAATATTTCATTATGACCAGGCATCTCCCGTTCCGCAGTACCACTCGCTGCTGGGGCGACCGCAGACCCACAATGTTCCTGTGGTGATGCCTTCCGTGACCGGGGGTCGGCCACTAGTATGCTTTACAAAGTTACCCCACAAGGTGAAGGCACGCCCAGGATCGCTAAGGTCCCCACCTGACAGCCTCTGCATTTCTTTGCTGCGACGCGTTTCGAGCATCAAGCCCTTCATCCGGCAGCCATGATGAAATTGAATGGCAAGCAAACACCAGCGTATCCCCTTATTTGTGTTTATTATTCCATAATATCCAATCACAATGAATTCTGGGGCTGGTAGTTATCAGCAATCATCCTGATGAAATGCCATTACAATTTTCAATGATTAAAAACAATCAAAGTCGAGGAAACAAAGTCAAATGGGGAATATTTCATTATGACCAGGCATCTCCCGTTCCGCAGTACCACTCGGTGCTGGGACGACCGCAGACCCACAATGTTCCTGTGGTGATGCCTTCCGTGACCGGGGGTCGGCCACTAGTAGCTTTACAAAGTTACCCCACAAGGTGGAGGCACGCCCAGGATCGCTCGGGTCCCCACCTGACAGCCTCTGCATTTCTTTGCTGCGACGCGTTTCGAGCATCAAGCCCTTCATCGGGCAGCCATGATGAAATTGAATGGCAGGCAAACACCAGCGTATCCCGTATTTGTGTTTATTATTCCTTAATTTCAATCACAATGAATTCTGGGGCTGGTAGTTATCAGCAATCATCCTGATGAAATGCCATTACAATTTTCAATGATTAAAAACAATCAAAGTCGAGGAAACAAAGTCAAATGGGGAATATTTCATTATGACCAGGCATCTCCCGTTCCGCAGTACCACTCGCTGCTGGGGCGACCGCAGACCCACAATGTTCCTGTGGTGATGCCTTCCGTGACCGGGGGTCGGCCACTAGTATGCTTTACAAAGTTACCCCACAAGGTGGAGGCACGCCCAGGATCGCTCAGGTCCCCACCTGACAGCCTCTGCATTTCTTTGCTGCGACGCGTTTCGAGCATCAAGCCCTTCATCCGGCAGCCATGATGAAATTGAATGGCAAGCAAACACCAGCGTATCCCCTTATTTGTGTTTATTATTCCATAATATCCAATTACAATGAATTCTGGGGCTGGTAGTTATCAGCAATCATCCTGATTAAATGCCATTACAATTTTCAATGATTAAAAACAAACAAAGTCGAGGAAACAAAGTCAAATGGGGAATATTTCATTATGACCAGGCATCTCCCGTTCCGCAGTATCACTCGGTGCTGGGGCGACCGCAGACCCACAACGTTCCTGTGGTGATGCCTTCCGTGACCGGGGGTCGGCCAATAGTATGCTTTACAAAGTTACCCCACAAGGTGGAGGCACGCCAAGGATCGCTCAGGTCCCCACCTGACCGCCTCTGCATTTCTTTGCTGCGACACCTTTCGAGCATCAAGCCCTTCATCCGGCAGCCATGATGAAATTGAATGGCAAGCAAACACCAGCGTATCCCCTTATTTGTGTTTATTATTCCTTAATTTCTATCACAATGAATTCTGGGACTGGTAGTTATCAGCAATCATCCTGATGAAATGCCATTACAATTTTCAATGATTAAAAACAATCAAAGTCGAGGAAACAAAGTCAAATGGGGAATATTTCATTATGACCAGGCATCTCCCGTTCCGCAGTACCACTCGGTGCTGGGGCGACCGCAGACCCACAATGTTCCTATGGTGATGCCTTCCGTGACCGGGGGTCGGCCACTAGTATGCTTTACAAAGTTACCCCACAAGGTGGAGGCACGCCCAGGATCGCTCAGGTCCCCACCTGACAGCCTCTGCATTTCTTTGCTGCGACGGGTTTCGAGCATCAAGCCCTTCATCCGGCAGCCATGATGAAAGTGAATGGCAAGCAAACACCAGCGTATCCCGTATTTGTGTTTATTATTCCTTAATTTCAATCACAATGAATTCTGGGGCTGGTAGTTATCAGCAATCATCCTGATGAAATGCCATTACAATTTTCAATGATTAAAAACAATCAAAGTCGAGGAAACAAAGTCAAATGGGGAATATTTCATTATGACCAGGCATCTCCCGTTCCGCAGTACCACTCGCTGCTGGGGCAACCGCAGACCCACAATGTTCCTGTGGTGATGCCTTCCGTGACCGGGGGGCGGCCACTAGTATGCTTTACAAAGTTACCCCACAAGGTGGAGGCACGCCCAGGATCGCTCAGGTCCCCACCTGACAGCCTCTGCATTTCTTTGCTGCGACGCGTTTCGAGCATCAAGCCCTTCATCCGGCAGCCATGATGAAATTGAATGGCAAGCAAACACCAGCGTATCCCCTTATTTGTGTTTATTATTCCATAATATCCAATCACAATGAATTCTGGGGCTGGTAGTTATCAGCAATCATCCTGATGAAATGCCATTACAATTTTCAATGATTAAAAACAATCAAAGTCGAGGAAACAAAGTCAAATGGGGAATATTTCATTATGACCAGGCATCTCCCGTTCCGCAGTACCACTCGGTGCTGGGGCGACCGCAGACCCACAATGTTCCTGTGGTGATGCCTTCCGTGACCGGGGGTCGGCCACTAGTATGCTTTACAAAGTTACCCCACAAGGTGGAGGCACGCCAAGGATCGCTCAGGTCCCCACCTGACAGCTTCTGCATTTCTTTGCTGCGACGCCTTTCGAGCATCAAGCCCTTCATCCGGCAGCCATGATGAAATTGAATGGCAAGCAAACACCAGCGTATCCCGTATTTGTGTTTATTATTCCTTAATTTCAATCACAATGAATTCTGGGGCTGGTAGTTATCAGCAATCATTCTGATGAAATGCCATTACAATTTTCAATGATTAAAAACAATCAAAGTCGAGGAAACAAAGTCAAATGGGGAATATTTCATTATGACCAGGCATCTCCCGTTCCGCAGTACCACTCGGTGCTGGGGCGACCGCAGACCCACAATGTTCCTATGGTGATGCCTTCCGTGACCGGGGGTCGGCCACTAGTATGCTTTACAAAGTTACCCCACAAGGTGGAGGCACGCCCAGGATCGCTCAGGTCCCCACCTGACAGCCTCTGCATTTCTTTTCTGCAACGCGTTTCGAGCATCAAGCCCTTCATCCGGCAGCCATGATGAAATTGAATGGCAAGCAAACACCAGCGTATCCCCTTATTTGTGTTTATTATTCCATAATATCCAATCACAATGAATTCTGGGGCTGGTAGTTATCAGCAATCATCCGGATGAAATGCCATTACAATTTTCAATGATTAAAAACAATCAAAGTCGAGGAAACAAAGTCAAATGGGGAATATTTCATTATGACCAGGCATCTCCCGTTCCGCAGTACCACTCGGTGCTGGGGCGACCGCAGACCCACAATGTTCCTGTGGTGATGCCGCCCGTGACCGGGGGTCGGCCACTAGTATGCTTTACGAAGTTACCCCACAAGGTGGAGGCACGCCAAGGATCGCTCAGGTCCCCACCTGACAGCTTCTGCATTTCTTTGCTGCGACGCCTTTCGAGCATCAAGCCCTTCATCCGGCAGCCATGATGAAATTGAATGGCAAGCAAACACCAGCGTATCCCCTTATTTGTGTTTATTATTCCTTAATTTCTATCACAATGAACTCTGGGACTGGTAGTTATCAGCAATCATCCTGATGAAATGCCATTACAATTTTCAATGATTAAAAACAATCAAAGTCGAGGAAACAAAGTCAAATGGGGAATATTTCATTATGACCAGGCATCTCCCGTTCCGCAGTACCACTCGGTGCTGGGGCGACCGCAGACCCACAATGTTCCTATGGTGATGCCTTTCGTGACCGGGGGTCGGCCACTAGTATGCTTTACAAAGTTACCCCACAAGGTGGAGGCACGCCCAGGATCGCTCAGGTCCCCACCTGAGAGCCTCTGCATTTCTTTGCTGCGACGCGTTTCGAGCATCAAGCACTTCATCCGGCAGCCATGATGAAATTGAATGGCAAGCAACCACCAGCGTATCCCGTATTTGTGTTTATTATTCCTTAATTTCAATCACAATGAATTCTGGGGCTGGTAGTTATCAGCAATCATCCTGATGAAATGCCATTACAATTTTCAATGATTAAAAACAATCAAAGTCGAGGAAACAAAGTCAAATGGGGAATATTTCATTATGACCAGGCATCTCCAGTTCCGCAGTACCACTCGGTGCTGGGGCGACCGCAGACCCACAATGTTTCTATGGTGATGCCTTCCGTGACCGGGGGTCGGCCACTAGTATGCTTTACAAAGTTACCCCACAAGGTGGAGGCACGCCCAGGATCGCTCGGGTCCCCACCTGACAGCCTCTGCATTTCTTTGCTGTGACGCGTTTCGAGCATCAAGCCCTTCATCCGGCAGCCATGATGAAATTGAATGGCAAGCAAACACCAGCGTATCCCGTATTTGTGTTTATTATTCCTTAATTTCAATCACAATGAATTCTGGGGCTGGTAGTTATCAGCAATCATCCTGATGAAATGCCATTACAATTTTCAATGATTAAAAACAATCAAAGTCGAGGAAACAAAGTCAAATGGGGAATATTTCATTATGACCAGGCATCTCCCGTTCCGCAGTACCACTCGCTGCTGGGGCGACCGCAGACCCACAATGTTCCTGTGGTGATGCCTTCCGTGACCGGGGGTCGGCCACTAGTATGCTTTACAAAATTACCCCACAAGGTGGAGGCACGCCCAGGATCGCTCAGGTCCCCACCTGACAGCCTCTGCATTTCTTTGCTGCGACGCGTTTCGAGCATCAAGCCCTTCATCCGGCAGCCATGATGAAATTGAATGGCAAGCAAACACCAGCGTATCCCCTTATTTGTGTTTATTATTCCATAATATCCAATCACAATGAATTCTGGGGCTGGTAGTTATCAGCAATCATCCTGATGAAATGCCATTACAATTTTCAATGATTAAAAACAATCAAAGTCGAGGAAACAAAGTCAAATGGGGAATATTTCATTATGACCAGGCATCTCCCGTTCCGCAGTACCACTCGGTGCTGGGGCGACCGCAGACCCACAATGTTCCTGTGGTGATGCCTTCCGTGACCGGGGGTCGGCCACTAGTATGCTTTACAAAGTTACTCCACAAGGTGGAGGCACGCCAAGGATCGCTCAGGTCCCCACCTGACAGCTTCTGCATTTCTTTGCTGCGACGCCTTTCGAGCATCAAGCCCTTCATCCGGCAGCCATGATGAAATTGAATGGCAAGCAAACACCAGCGTATCCCCTTATTTGTGTTTATTATTCCTTAATTTCTATCACAATGAATTCTGGGGCTGGTAGTTATCAGCAATCATCCTGATGAAATGCCATTACAATTTTCAATGATCAAAAACAATCAAAGTCGAGGAAACAAAGTCAAATGGGGAATATTTCATTATGACCAGGCATCTCCCGTTCCGCAGTACCACTCGCTGCTGGGGGGACCGCAGACCCACAATGTTCCTGTGGTGATGCCTTCCGTGACCGGGGGTCGGCCACTAGTATGCTTTACAAAATTACCCCACAAGGTGGAGGCACGCCCAGGATCGCTCAGGTCCCCACCTGACAGCCTCTGCATTTCTTTGCTGCGACGCGTTTCGAGCATCAAGCCCTTCATCCGGCAGCCATGATGAAATTGAATGGCAAGCAAACACCAGCGTATCCCCTTATTTGTGTTTATTATTCCATAATATCCAATCACAATGAATTCTGGGGCTGGTAGTTATCAGCAATCATCCTGATGAAATGCCATTACAATTTTCAATGATTAAAAACAATCAAAGTCGAGGAAACAAAGTCAAATGGGGAATATTTCATTATGACCAGGCATCTCCCGTTCCGCAGTACCACTCGGTGCTGGGGCGACCGCAGACCCACAATGTTCCTGTGGTGATGCCTTCCGTGACCGGGGGTCGGCCACTAGTATGCTTTACAAAGTTACTCCACAAGGTGGAGGCACGCCAAGGATCGCTCAGGTCCCCACCTGACAGCTTCTGCATTTCTTTGCTGCGACGCCTTTCGAGCATCAAGCCCTTCATCCGGCAGCCATGATGAAATTGAATGGCAAGCAAACACCAGCGTATCCCCTTATTTGTGTTTATTATTCCTTAATTTCTATCACAATGAATTCTGGGACTGGTATTTATCAGCAATCATCCTGATGAAATGCCATTACAATTTTCAATGATCAAAAACAATCAAAGTCGAGGAAACAAAGTCAAATGGGGAATATTTCATTATGACCAGGCATCTCCCGCTCCACAGTACCACTCGGTGCTGGGGCGACCGCAGACCCACAATGTTCCTATGGTGATGCCTTCCGTGACCGGGGGTCGGCCACTAGTATGCTTTACAAAGTTACCCCACAAGGTGGAGGCACGCCCAGGATCGCTCAGGTCCCCACCTGACAGCCTCTGCATTTCTTTGCTGCGACGCGTTTCGAGCATCAAGCCCTTCATCCGGCAGCCATGATGAAATTGAATGGCAAGCAAACACCAGCGTATCCCGTATTTGTCTTTATTATTCCTTAATTTCAATCACAATGAATTCTGGGGCTGGTAGTTATCAGCAATCATCCTGATGAAATGCCATTACAATTTTCAATGATTAAAAACAATCAAAGTCGAGGAAACAAAGTCAAATGGGGAATATTTCATTATGACCAGGCATCTCCCGTTCCGCAGTACCACTCGGTGCTGGGGCGACCGCAGACCCACAATGTTCCTATGGTGATGCCTTCCGTGACCGGGGGTCGGCCACTAGTATGCTTTACAAAGGTACCCCACAAGGTGGAGGCACGCCCAGGATCGCTCAGGTCCCCACCTGACAGCCTCTGCATTTCTTTGCTGCGACGCGTTTCGAGCATCAAGCCCTTCATCCGGCAGCCATGATGAAATTGAATGGCAAGCAAACACCAGCGTATCCCCTTATTTGTGTTTATTATTCCTTAATTTCAATCACAATGAATTCTGGGACTGGTAGTTATCAGCAATCATCCTGATGAAATGCCATTACAATTTTCAATGATTAAAAACAATCAAAGTCGAGGAAACAAAGTCAAATGGGGAATATTTCATTATGACCAGGCATCTCCCGTTCCGCAGTACCACTCGGTGCTGGGGCGACCGCAGACCCACAATGTTCCTATGGTGATGCCTTCCGTGACCGGGGGTCGGCCACTAGTATGCTTTACAAAGTTACCCCACAAGGTGGAGGCACGCCCAGGATCGCTCAGGTCCCCACCTGACAGCCTCTGCATTTCTTTGCTCCGACGCGTTTCGAGCATCAAGCCCTTCATCCGGCAGCCATGATGAAATTGAATGGCAAGCAAACACCAGCGTATCCCGTATTTGTGTTTATTATTCCTTAATTTCAATCAGAATGAATTCTGGGGCTGGTAGTTATCAGCAATCATCCTGATGAAATGCCATCACAATTTTCAATGATTTAAAACAATCAAAGTCGAGGAAACAAAGTCAAATGGGGAATATTTCATTATGACCAGGCATCTCCCGTTCCGCAGTACCACTCGCTGCTGGGGGGACCGCAGACCCACAATGTTCCTGTGGTGATGCCTTCCGTGACCGGGGGTCGGCCACTAGTATGCTTTACAAAATTACCCCACAAGGTGGAGGCACGCCCAGGATCGCTCAGGTCCTCACCTGACAGCCTCTGCATTTCTTTGCTGCGACGCGTTTCGAGCATCAAGCCCTTCATCCGGCAGCCATGATGAAATTGAATGGCAAGCAAACACCAGCGTATCCCCTTATTTGTGTTTATTATTCCATAATATCCAATCACAATGAATTCTGGGGCTGGTAGTTATCAGCAATCATCCTGATGAAATGCCATTACAATTTTCAATGATTAAAAACAATCAAAGTCGAGGAAACAAAGTCAAATGGGGAATATTTCATTATGACCAGGCATCTCCCGTTCCGCAGTACCACTCGGTGCTGGGGCGACCGCAGACCCACAATGTTCCTGTGGTGATGCCTTCCGTGACCGGGGGTCGGCCACTAGTATGCTTTACAAAGTTACCCCACAAGGTGGAGGCACGCCAAGGATCGCTCAGGTCCCCACCTGACAGCTTCTGCATTTCTTTGCTGCGACGCCTTTCGAGCATCAAGCCCTTCATCCGGCAGCCATGATGAAATTGAATGGCAAGCAAACACCAGCGTATCCCCTTATTTGTGTTTATTATTCCTTAATTTCTATCACAATGAATTCTGGGACTGGTAGTTATCAGCAATCATCCTGATGAAATGCCATTACAATTTTCAATGATTAAAAACAATCAAAGTCGAGGAAACAAAGTCAAATGGGGAATATTTCATTATGACCAGGCATCTCCCGTTCCGCAGTACCACTCGGTGCTGGGGCGACCGCAGACCCACAATGTTCCTATGGTGATGCCTTCCGTGACCGGGGGTCGGCCACTAGTATGCTTTACAAAGGTACCCCACAAGGTGGAGGCACGCCCAGGATCGCTCAGGTCCCCACCTGACAGCCTCTGCATTTCTTTGCTGCGACGCGTTTCGAGCATCAAGCCCTTCATCCGGCAGCCATGATGAAATTGAATGGCAAGCAAACACCAGCGTATCCCCTTATTTGTGTTTATTATTCCTTAATTTCAATCACAATGAATTCTGGGACTGGTAGTTATCAGCAATCATCCTGATGAAATGCCATTACAATTTTCAATGATTAAAAACAATCAAAGTCGAGGAAACAAAGTCAAATGGGGAATATTTCATTATGACCAGGCATCTCCCGTTCCGCAGTACCACTCGGTGCTGGGGCGACCGCAGACCCACAATGTTCCTATGGTGATGCCTTCCGTGACCGGGGGTCGGCCACTAGTATGCTTTACAAAGTTACCCCACAAGGTGGAGGCACGCCCAGGATCGCTCAGGTCCCCACCTGACAGCCTCTGCATTTCTTTGCTGCGACGCGTTTCGAGCATCAAGCCCTTCATCCGGCAGCCATGATGAAATTGAATGGCAAGCAAACACCAGCGTATCCCATATTTGTGTTTATTATTCCTTAATTTCAATCAGAATGAATTCTGGGGCTGGTAGTTATCAGCAATCATCCTGATGAAATGCCATTACAATTTTCAATGATTTAAAACAATCAAAGTCGAGGAAACAAAGTCAAATGGGGAATATTTCATTATGACCAGGCATCTCCCGTTCCGCAGTACCACTCGCTGCTGGGGCGACCGCAGACCCACAATGTTCCTGTGGTGATGCCTTCCGTGACCGGGGGTCGGCCACTAGTATGCTTTACAAAGTTACCCCACAAGGTGAAGGCACGCCCAGGATCGCTAAGGTCCCCACCTGACAGCCTCTGCATTTCTTTGCTGCGACGCGTTTCGAGCATCAAGCCCTTCATCCGGCAGCCATGATGAAATTGAATGGCAAGCAAACACCAGCGTATCCCCTTATTTGTGTTTATTATTCCATAATATCCAATCACAATGAATTCTGGGGCTGGTAGTTATCAGCAATCATCCTGATGAAATGCCATTACAATTTTCAATGATTAAAAACAATCAAAGTCGAGGAAACAAAGTCAAATGGGGAATATTTCATTATGACCAGGCATCTCCCGTTCCGCAGTACCACTCGGTGCTGGGACGACCGCAGACCCACAATGTTCCTGTGGTGATGCCTTCCGTGACCGGGGGTCGGCCACTAGTAGCTTTACAAAGTTACCCCACAAGGTGGAGGCACGCCCAGGATCGCTCGGGTCCCCACCTGACAGCCTCTGCATTTCTTTGCTGCGACGCGTTTCGAGCATCAAGCCCTTCATCGGGCAGCCATGATGAAATTGAATGGCAGGCAAACACCAGCGTATCCCGTATTTGTGTTTATTATTCCTTAATTTCAATCACAATGAATTCTGGGGCTGGTAGTTATCAGCAATCATCCTGATGAAATGCCATTACAATTTTCAATGATTAAAAACAATCAAAGTCGAGGAAACAAAGTCAAATGGGGAATATTTCATTATGACCAGGCATCTCCCGTTCCGCAGTACCACTCGCTGCTGGGGCGACCGCAGACCCACAATGTTCCTGTGGTGATGCCTTCCGTGACCGGGGGTCGGCCACTAGTATGCTTTACAAAGTTACCCCACAAGGTGGAGGCACGCCCAGGATCGCTCAGGTCCCCACCTGACAGCCTCTGCATTTCTTTGCTGCGACGCGTTTCGAGCATCAAGCCCTTCATCCGGCAGCCATGATGAAATTGAATGGCAAGCAAACACCAGCGTATCCCCTTATTTGTGTTTATTATTCCATAATATCCAATTACAATGAATTCTGGGGCTGGTAGTTATCAGCAATCATCCTGATTAAATGCCATTACAATTTTCAATGATTAAAAACAAACAAAGTCGAGGAAACAAAGTCAAATGGGGAATATTTCATTATGACCAGGCATCTCCCGTTCCGCAGTATCACTCGGTGCTGGGGCGACCGCAGACCCACAACGTTCCTGTGGTGATGCCTTCCGTGACCGGGGGTCGGCCAATAGTATGCTTTACAAAGTTACCCCACAAGGTGGAGGCACGCCAAGGATCGCTCAGGTCCCCACCTGACCGCCTCTGCATTTCTTTGCTGCGACGCCTTTCGAGCATCAAGCCCTTCATCCGGCAGCCATGATGAAATTGAATGGCAAGCAAACACCAGCGTATCCCCTTATTTGTGTTTATTATTCCTTAATTTCTATCACAATGAATTCTGGGACTGGTAGTTATCAGCAATCATCCTGATGAAATGCCATTACAATTTTCAATGATTAAAAACAATCAAAGTCGAGGAAACAAAGTCAAATGGGGAATATTTCATTATGACCAGGCATCTCCCGTTCCGCAGTACCACTCGGTGCTGGGGCGACCGCAGACCCACAATGTTCCTATGGTGATGCCTTCCGTGACCGGGGGTCGGCCACTAGTATGCTTTACAAAGTTACCCCACAAGGTGGAGGCACGCCCAGGATCGCTCAGGTCCCCACCTGACAGCCTCTGCATTTCTTTGCTGCGACGGGTTTCGAGCATCAAGCCCTTCATCCGGCAGCCATGATGAAAGTGAATGGCAAGCAAACACCAGCGTATCCCGTATTTGTGTTTATTATTCCTTAATTTCAATCACAATGAATTCTGGGGCTGGTAGTTATCAGCAATCATCCTGATGAAATGCCATTACAATTTTCAATGATTAAAAACAATCAAAGTCGAGGAAACAAAGTCAAATGGGGAATATTTCATTATGACCAGGCATCTCCCGTTCCACAGTACCACTCGGTGCTGGGGCGACCGCAGACCCACAATGTTCCTGTGGTGATGCCTTCAGTGACCGGGGGTCGGCCACTAGTATGCTTTACAAAGTTACCCCACAAGGTGGAGGCACGCCCAGGATCGCTCGGGTCCCCACCTGACAGCCTCTGCATTTCTTTGCTGCGACGCGTTTCGAGCATCAAGCCCTTCATCCGGCAGCCATGATGAAATTGAATGGCAAGCAAACACCAGCGTATCCCGTATTTGTGTTTATTATTCCATAATATCCAATCACAATGAATTCTGGGGCTGGTAGTTATCAGCAATCATCCTGATGAAATGCCATTACAATTTTCAATGATTAAAAACAATCAAAGTCGAGGAAACAAAGTCAAATGGGGAATATTTCATTATGACCAGGCATCTCCCGTTCCGCAGTACCACTCGGTGCTGGGGCGACCGCAGACCCACAATGTTCCTGTGGTGATGCCTTCCGTGACCGGGGGTCGGCCACTAGTATGCTTTACAAAGTTACCCCACAAGGTGGAGGCACGCCAAGGATCGCTCAGGTCCCCACCTGACAGCTTCTGCATTTCTTTGCTGCGACGCCTTTCGAGCATCAAGCCCTTCATCCGGCAGCCATGATGAAATTGAATGGCAAGCAAACACCAGCGTATCCCGTATTTGTGTTTATTATTCCTTAATTTCAATCACAATGAATTCTGGGGCTGGTAGTTATCAGCAATCATTCTGATGAAATGCCATTACAATTTTCAATGATTAAAAACAATCAAAGTCGAGGAAACAAAGTCAAATGGGGAATATTTCATTATGACCAGGCATCTCCCGTTCCGCAGTACCACTCGGTGCTGGGGCGACCGCAGACCCACAATGTTCCTATGGTGATGCCTTCCGTGACCGGGGGTCGGCCACTAGTATGCTTTACAAAGTTACCCCACAAGGTGGAGGCACGCCCAGGATCGCTCAGGTCCCCACCTGACAGCCTCTGCATTTCTTTTCTGCAACGCGTTTCGAGCATCAAGCCCTTCATCCGGCAGCCATGATGAAATTGAATGGCAAGCAAACACCAGCGTATCCCCTTATTTGTGTTTATTATTCCATAATATCCAATCACAATGAATTCTGGGGCTGGTAGTTATCAGCAATCATCCGGATGAAATGCCATTACAATTTTCAATGATTAAAAACAATCAAAGTCGAGGAAACAAAGTCAAATGGGGAATATTTCATTATGACCAGGCATCTCCCGTTCCGCAGTACCACTCGGTGCTGGGGCGACCGCAGACCCACAATGTTCCTGTGGTGATGCCGCCCGTGACCGGGGGTCGGCCACTAGTATGCTTTACGAAGTTACCCCACAAGGTGGAGGCACGCCAAGGATCGCTCAGGTCCCCACCTGACAGCTTCTGCATTTCTTTGCTGCGACGCCTTTCGAGCATCAAGCCCTTCATCCGGCAGCCATGATGAAATTGAATGGCAAGCAAACACCAGCGTATCCCCTTATTTGTGTTTATTATTCCTTAATTTCTATCACAATGAACTCTGGGACTGGTAGTTATCAGCAATCATCCTGATGAAATGCCATTACAATTTTCAATGATTAAAAACAATCAAAGTCGAGGAAACAAAGTCAAATGGGGAATATTTCATTATGACCAGGCATCTCCCGTTCCGCAGTACCACTCGGTGCTGGGGCGACCGCAGACCCACAATGTTCCTATGGTGATGCCTTTCGTGACCGGGGGTCGGCCACTAGTATGCTTTACAAAGTTACCCCACAAGGTGGAGGCACGCCCAGGATCGCTCAGGTCCCCACCTGAGAGCCTCTGCATTTCTTTGCTGCGACGCGTTTCGAGCATCAAGCACTTCATCCGGCAGCCATGATGAAATTGAATGGCAAGCAACCACCAGCGTATCCCGTATTTGTGTTTATTATTCCTTAATTTCAATCACAATGAATTCTGGGGCTGGTAGTTATCAGCAATCATCCTGATGAAATGCCATTACAATTTTCAATGATTAAAAACAATCAAAGTCGAGGAAACAAAGTCAAATGGGGAATATTTCATTATGACCAGGCATCTCCAGTTCCGCAGTACCACTCGGTGCTGGGGCGACCGCAGACCCACAATGTTTCTATGGTGATGCCTTCCGTGACCGGGGGTCGGCCACTAGTATGCTTTACAAAGTTACCCCACAAGGTGGAGGCACGCCCAGGATCGCTCGGGTCCCCACCTGACAGCCTCTGCATTTCTTTGCTGTGACGCGTTTCGAGCATCAAGCCCTTCATCCGGCAGCCATGATGAAATTGAATGGCAAGCAAACACCAGCGTATCCCGTATTTGTGTTTATTATTCCTTAATTTCAATCACAATGAATTCTGGGGCTGGTAGTTATCAGCAATCATCCTGATGAAATGCCATTACAATTTTCAATGATTAAAAACAATCAAAGTCGAGGAAACAAAGTCAAATGGGGAATATTTCATTATGACCAGGCATCTCCCGTTCCGCAGTACCACTCGCTGCTGGGGCGACCGCAGACCCACAATGTTCCTGTGGTGATGCCTTCCGTGACCGGGGGTCGGCCACTAGTATGCTTTACAAAATTACCCCACAAGGTGGAGGCACGCCCAGGATCGCTCAGGTCCCCACCTGACAGCCTCTGCATTTCTTTGCTGCGACGCGTTTCGAGCATCAAGCCCTTCATCCGGCAGCCATGATGAAATTGAATGGCAAGCAAACACCAGCGTATCCCCTTATTTGTGTTTATTATTCCATAATATCCAATCACAATGAATTCTGGGGCTGGTAGTTATCAGCAATCATCCTGATGAAATGCCATTACAATTTTCAATGATTAAAAACAATCAAAGTCGAGGAAACAAAGTCAAATGGGGAATATTTCATTATGACCAGGCATCTCCCGTTCCGCAGTACCACTCGGTGCTGGGGCGACCGCAGACCCACAATGTTCCTGTGGTGATGCCTTCCGTGACCGGGGGTCGGCCACTAGTATGCTTTACAAAGTTACTCCACAAGGTGGAGGCACGCCAAGGATCGCTCAGGTCCCCACCTGACAGCTTCTGCATTTCTTTGCTGCGACGCCTTTCGAGCATCAAGCCCTTCATCCGGCAGCCATGATGAAATTGAATGGCAAGCAAACACCAGCGTATCCCCTTATTTGTGTTTATTATTCCTTAATTTCTATCACAATGAATTCTGGGGCTGGTAGTTATCAGCAATCATCCTGATGAAATGCCATTACAATTTTCAATGATCAAAAACAATCAAAGTCGAGGAAACAAAGTCAAA
The DNA here is from genome assembly GCF_964263255.1 of Lissotriton vulgaris. Taxonomy (NCBI): domain Eukaryota; kingdom Metazoa; phylum Chordata; class Amphibia; order Caudata; family Salamandridae; genus Lissotriton; species Lissotriton vulgaris. The sequence continues at coordinate 54,912 of NW_028254303.1, read as the reverse complement.
TGGGGAATATTTCATTATGACCAGGCATCTCCCGTTCCGCAGTACCACTCGCTGCTGGGGGGACCGCAGACCCACAATGTTCCTGTGGTGATGCCTTCCGTGACCGGGGGTCGGCCACTAGTATGCTTTACAAAATTACCCCACAAGGTGGAGGCACGCCCAGGATCGCTCAGGTCCCCACCTGACAGCCTCTGCATTTCTTTGCTGCGACGCGTTTCGAGCATCAAGCCCTTCATCCGGCAGCCATGATGAAATTGAATGGCAAGCAAACACCAGCGTATCCCCTTATTTGTGTTTATTATTCCATAATATCCAATCACAATGAATTCTGGGGCTGGTAGTTATCAGCAATCATCCTGATGAAATGCCATTACAATTTTCAATGATTAAAAACAATCAAAGTCGAGGAAACAAAGTCAAATGGGGAATATTTCATTATGACCAGGCATCTCCCGTTCCGCAGTACCACTCGGTGCTGGGGCGACCGCAGACCCACAATGTTCCTGTGGTGATGCCTTCCGTGACCGGGGGTCGGCCACTAGTATGCTTTACAAAGTTACTCCACAAGGTGGAGGCACGCCAAGGATCGCTCAGGTCCCCACCTGACAGCTTCTGCATTTCTTTGCTGCGACGCCTTTCGAGCATCAAGCCCTTCATCCGGCAGCCATGATGAAATTGAATGGCAAGCAAACACCAGCGTATCCCCTTATTTGTGTTTATTATTCCTTAATTTCTATCACAATGAATTCTGGGACTGGTATTTATCAGCAATCATCCTGATGAAATGCCATTACAATTTTCAATGATCAAAAACAATCAAAGTCGAGGAAACAAAGTCAAATGGGGAATATTTCATTATGACCAGGCATCTCCCGCTCCACAGTACCACTCGGTGCTGGGGCGACCGCAGACCCACAATGTTCCTATGGTGATGCCTTCCGTGACCGGGGGTCGGCCACTAGTATGCTTTACAAAGTTACCCCACAAGGTGGAGGCACGCCCAGGATCGCTCAGGTCCCCACCTGACAGCCTCTGCATTTCTTTGCTGCGACGCGTTTCGAGCATCAAGCCCTTCATCCGGCAGCCATGATGAAATTGAATGGCAAGCAAACACCAGCGTATCCCGTATTTGTCTTTATTATTCCTTAATTTCAATCACAATGAATTCTGGGGCTGGTAGTTATCAGCAATCATCCTGATGAAATGCCATTACAATTTTCAATGATTAAAAACAATCAAAGTCGAGGAAACAAAGTCAAATGGGGAATATTTCATTATGACCAGGCATCTCCCGTTCCGCAGTACCACTCGGTGCTGGGGCGACCGCAGACCCACAATGTTCCTATGGTGATGCCTTCCGTGACCGGGGGTCGGCCACTAGTATGCTTTACAAAGGTACCCCACAAGGTGGAGGCACGCCCAGGATCGCTCAGGTCCCCACCTGACAGCCTCTGCATTTCTTTGCTGCGACGCGTTTCGAGCATCAAGCCCTTCATCCGGCAGCCATGATGAAATTGAATGGCAAGCAAACACCAGCGTATCCCCTTATTTGTGTTTATTATTCCTTAATTTCAATCACAATGAATTCTGGGACTGGTAGTTATCAGCAATCATCCTGATGAAATGCCATTACAATTTTCAATGATTAAAAACAATCAAAGTCGAGGAAACAAAGTCAAATGGGGAATATTTCATTATGACCAGGCATCTCCCGTTCCGCAGTACCACTCGGTGCTGGGGCGACCGCAGACCCACAATGTTCCTATGGTGATGCCTTCCGTGACCGGGGGTCGGCCACTAGTATGCTTTACAAAGTTACCCCACAAGGTGGAGGCACGCCCAGGATCGCTCAGGTCCCCACCTGACAGCCTCTGCATTTCTTTGCTCCGACGCGTTTCGAGCATCAAGCCCTTCATCCGGCAGCCATGATGAAATTGAATGGCAAGCAAACACCAGCGTATCCCGTATTTGTGTTTATTATTCCTTAATTTCAATCAGAATGAATTCTGGGGCTGGTAGTTATCAGCAATCATCCTGATGAAATGCCATCACAATTTTCAATGATTTAAAACAATCAAAGTCGAGGAAACAAAGTCAAATGGGGAATATTTCATTATGACCAGGCATCTCCCGTTCCGCAGTACCACTCGCTGCTGGGGGGACCGCAGACCCACAATGTTCCTGTGGTGATGCCTTCCGTGACCGGGGGTCGGCCACTAGTATGCTTTACAAAATTACCCCACAAGGTGGAGGCACGCCCAGGATCGCTCAGGTCCTCACCTGACAGCCTCTGCATTTCTTTGCTGCGACGCGTTTCGAGCATCAAGCCCTTCATCCGGCAGCCATGATGAAATTGAATGGCAAGCAAACACCAGCGTATCCCCTTATTTGTGTTTATTATTCCATAATATCCAATCACAATGAATTCTGGGGCTGGTAGTTATCAGCAATCATCCTGATGAAATGCCATTACAATTTTCAATGATTAAAAACAATCAAAGTCGAGGAAACAAAGTCAAATGGGGAATATTTCATTATGACCAGGCATCTCCCGTTCCGCAGTACCACTCGGTGCTGGGGCGACCGCAGACCCACAATGTTCCTGTGGTGATGCCTTCCGTGACCGGGGGTCGGCCACTAGTATGCTTTACAAAGTTACCCCACAAGGTGGAGGCACGCCAAGGATCGCTCAGGTCCCCACCTGACAGCTTCTGCATTTCTTTGCTGCGACGCCTTTCGAGCATCAAGCCCTTCATCCGGCAGCCATGATGAAATTGAATGGCAAGCAAACACCAGCGTATCCCCTTATTTGTGTTTATTATTCCTTAATTTCTATCACAATGAATTCTGGGACTGGTAGTTATCAGCAATCATCCTGATGAAATGCCATTACAATTTTCAATGATTAAAAACAATCAAAGTCGAGGAAACAAAGTCAAATGGGGAATATTTCATTATGACCAGGCATCTCCCGTTCCGCAGTACCACTCGGTGCTGGGGCGACCGCAGACCCACAATGTTCCTATGGTGATGCCTTCCGTGACCGGGGGTCGGCCACTAGTATGCTTTACAAAGGTACCCCACAAGGTGGAGGCACGCCCAGGATCGCTCAGGTCCCCACCTGACAGCCTCTGCATTTCTTTGCTGCGACGCGTTTCGAGCATCAAGCCCTTCATCCGGCAGCCATGATGAAATTGAATGGCAAGCAAACACCAGCGTATCCCCTTATTTGTGTTTATTATTCCTTAATTTCAATCACAATGAATTCTGGGACTGGTAGTTATCAGCAATCATCCTGATGAAATGCCATTACAATTTTCAATGATTAAAAACAATCAAAGTCGAGGAAACAAAGTCAAATGGGGAATATTTCATTATGACCAGGCATCTCCCGTTCCGCAGTACCACTCGGTGCTGGGGCGACCGCAGACCCACAATGTTCCTATGGTGATGCCTTCCGTGACCGGGGGTCGGCCACTAGTATGCTTTACAAAGTTACCCCACAAGGTGGAGGCACGCCCAGGATCGCTCAGGTCCCCACCTGACAGCCTCTGCATTTCTTTGCTGCGACGCGTTTCGAGCATCAAGCCCTTCATCCGGCAGCCATGATGAAATTGAATGGCAAGCAAACACCAGCGTATCCCATATTTGTGTTTATTATTCCTTAATTTCAATCAGAATGAATTCTGGGGCTGGTAGTTATCAGCAATCATCCTGATGAAATGCCATTACAATTTTCAATGATTTAAAACAATCAAAGTCGAGGAAACAAAGTCAAATGGGGAATATTTCATTATGACCAGGCATCTCCCGTTCCGCAGTACCACTCGCTGCTGGGGCGACCGCAGACCCACAATGTTCCTGTGGTGATGCCTTCCGTGACCGGGGGTCGGCCACTAGTATGCTTTACAAAGTTACCCCACAAGGTGAAGGCACGCCCAGGATCGCTAAGGTCCCCACCTGACAGCCTCTGCATTTCTTTGCTGCGACGCGTTTCGAGCATCAAGCCCTTCATCCGGCAGCCATGATGAAATTGAATGGCAAGCAAACACCAGCGTATCCCCTTATTTGTGTTTATTATTCCATAATATCCAATCACAATGAATTCTGGGGCTGGTAGTTATCAGCAATCATCCTGATGAAATGCCATTACAATTTTCAATGATTAAAAACAATCAAAGTCGAGGAAACAAAGTCAAATGGGGAATATTTCATTATGACCAGGCATCTCCCGTTCCGCAGTACCACTCGGTGCTGGGACGACCGCAGACCCACAATGTTCCTGTGGTGATGCCTTCCGTGACCGGGGGTCGGCCACTAGTAGCTTTACAAAGTTACCCCACAAGGTGGAGGCACGCCCAGGATCGCTCGGGTCCCCACCTGACAGCCTCTGCATTTCTTTGCTGCGACGCGTTTCGAGCATCAAGCCCTTCATCGGGCAGCCATGATGAAATTGAATGGCAGGCAAACACCAGCGTATCCCGTATTTGTGTTTATTATTCCTTAATTTCAATCACAATGAATTCTGGGGCTGGTAGTTATCAGCAATCATCCTGATGAAATGCCATTACAATTTTCAATGATTAAAAACAATCAAAGTCGAGGAAACAAAGTCAAATGGGGAATATTTCATTATGACCAGGCATCTCCCGTTCCGCAGTACCACTCGCTGCTGGGGCGACCGCAGACCCACAATGTTCCTGTGGTGATGCCTTCCGTGACCGGGGGTCGGCCACTAGTATGCTTTACAAAGTTACCCCACAAGGTGGAGGCACGCCAAGGATCGCTCAGGTCCCCACCTGACAGCCTCTGCATTTCTTTGCTGCGACGCGTTTCGAGCATCAAGCCCTTCATCCGGCAGCCATGATGAAATTGAATGGCAAGCAAACACCAGCGTATCCCCTTATTTGTGTTTATTATTCCTTAATTTCAATCACAATGAATTCTGGGACTGGTAGTTATCAGCAATCATCCTGATGAAATGCCATTACAATTTTCAATGATTAAAAACAATCAAAGTCGAGGAAACAAAGTCAAATGGGGAATATTTCATTATGACCAGGCATCTCCCGTTCCGCAGTACCACTCGGTGCTGGGGCGACCGCAGACCCACAATGTTCCTATGGTGATGCCTTCCGTGACCGGGGGTCGGCCACTAGTATGCTTTACAAAGTTACCCCACAAGGTGGAGGCACGCCCAGGATCGCTCAGGTCCCCACCTGACAGCCTCTGCATTTCTTTGCTGCGACGCGTTTCGAGCATCAAGCCCTTCATCCGGCAGCCATGATGAAATTGAATGGCAAGCAAACACCAGCGTATCCCATATTTGTGTTTATTATTCCTTAATTTCAATCAGAATGAATTCTGGGGCTGGTAGTTATCAGCAATCATCCTGATGAAATGCCATTACAATTTTCAATGATTTAAAACAATCAAAGTCGAGGAAACAAAGTCAAATGGGGAATATTTCATTATGACCAGGCATCTCCCGTTCCGCAGTACCACTCGCTGCTGGGGCGACCGCAGACCCACAATGTTCCTGTGGTGATGCCTTCCGTGACCGGGGGTCGGCCACTAGTATGCTTTACAAAGTTACCCCACAAGGTGAAGGCACGCCCAGGATCGCTAAGGTCCCCACCTGACAGCCTCTGCATTTCTTTGCTGCGACGCGTTTCGAGCATCAAGCCCTTCATCCGGCAGCCATGATGAAATTGAATGGCAAGCAAACACCAGCGTATCCCCTTATTTGTGTTTATTATTCCATAATATCCAATCACAATGAATTCTGGGGCTGGTAGTTATCAGCAATCATCCTGATGAAATGCCATTACAATTTTCAATGATTAAAAACAATCAAAGTCGAGGAAACAAAGTCAAATGGGGAATATTTCATTATGACCAGGCATCTCCCGTTCCGCAGTACCACTCGGTGCTGGGACGACCGCAGACCCACAATGTTCCTGTGGTGATGCCTTCCGTGACCGGGGGTCGGCCACTAGTAGCTTTACAAAGTTACCCCACAAGGTGGAGGCACGCCCAGGATCGCTCGGGTCCCCACCTGACAGCCTCTGCATTTCTTTGCTGCGACGCGTTTCGAGCATCAAGCCCTTCATCGGGCAGCCATGATGAAATTGAATGGCAGGCAAACACCAGCGTATCCCGTATTTGTGTTTATTATTCCTTAATTTCAATCACAATGAATTCTGGGGCTGGTAGTTATCAGCAATCATCCTGATGAAATGCCATTACAATTTTCAATGATTAAAAACAATCAAAGTCGAGGAAACAAAGTCAAATGGGGAATATTTCATTATGACCAGGCATCTCCCGTTCCGCAGTACCACTCGCTGCTGGGGCGACCGCAGACCCACAATGTTCCTGTGGTGATGCCTTCCGTGACCGGGGGTCGGCCACTAGTATGCTTTACAAAGTTACCCCACAAGGTGGAGGCACGCCCAGGATCGCTCAGGTCCCCACCTGACAGCCTCTGCATTTCTTTGCTGCGACGCGTTTCGAGCATCAAGCCCTTCATCCGGCAGCCATGATGAAATTGAATGGCAAGCAAACACCAGCGTATCCCCTTATTTGTGTTTATTATTCCATAATATCCAATTACAATGAATTCTGGGGCTGGTAGTTATCAGCAATCATCCTGATTAAATGCCATTACAATTTTCAATGATTAAAAACAAACAAAGTCGAGGAAACAAAGTCAAATGGGGAATATTTCATTATGACCAGGCATCTCCCGTTCCGCAGTATCACTCGGTGCTGGGGCGACCGCAGACCCACAACGTTCCTGTGGTGATGCCTTCCGTGACCGGGGGTCGGCCAATAGTATGCTTTACAAAGTTACCCCACAAGGTGGAGGCACGCCAAGGATCGCTCAGGTCCCCACCTGACCGCCTCTGCATTTCTTTGCTGCGACACCTTTCGAGCATCAAGCCCTTCATCCGGCAGCCATGATGAAATTGAATGGCAAGCAAACACCAGCGTATCCCCTTATTTGTGTTTATTATTCCTTAATTTCTATCACAATGAATTCTGGGACTGGTAGTTATCAGCAATCATCCTGATGAAATGCCATTACAATTTTCAATGATTAAAAACAATCAAAGTCGAGGAAACAAAGTCAAATGGGGAATATTTCATTATGACCAGGCATCTCCCGTTCCGCAGTACCACTCGGTGCTGGGGCGACCGCAGACCCACAATGTTCCTATGGTGATGCCTTCCGTGACCGGGGGTCGGCCACTAGTATGCTTTACAAAGTTACCCCACAAGGTGGAGGCACGCCCAGGATCGCTCAGGTCCCCACCTGACAGCCTCTGCATTTCTTTGCTGCGACGGGTTTCGAGCATCAAGCCCTTCATCCGGCAGCCATGATGAAAGTGAATGGCAAGCAAACACCAGCGTATCCCGTATTTGTGTTTATTATTCCTTAATTTCAATCACAATGAATTCTGGGGCTGGTAGTTATCAGCAATCATCCTGATGAAATGCCATTACAATTTTCAATGATTAAAAACAATCAAAGTCGAGGAAACAAAGTCAAATGGGGAATATTTCATTATGACCAGGCATCTCCCGTTCCGCAGTACCACTCGCTGCTGGGGCAACCGCAGACCCACAATGTTCCTGTGGTGATGCCTTCCGTGACCGGGGGGCGGCCACTAGTATGCTTTACAAAGTTACCCCACAAGGTGGAGGCACGCCCAGGATCGCTCAGGTCCCCACCTGACAGCCTCTGCATTTCTTTGCTGCGACGCGTTTCGAGCATCAAGCCCTTCATCCGGCAGCCATGATGAAATTGAATGGCAAGCAAACACCAGCGTATCCCCTTATTTGTGTTTATTATTCCATAATATCCAATCACAATGAATTCTGGGGCTGGTAGTTATCAGCAATCATCCTGATGAAATGCCATTACAATTTTCAATGATTAAAAACAATCAAAGTCGAGGAAACAAAGTCAAATGGGGAATATTTCATTATGACCAGGCATCTCCCGTTCCGCAGTACCACTCGGTGCTGGGGCGACCGCAGACCCACAATGTTCCTGTGGTGATGCCTTCCGTGACCGGGGGTCGGCCACTAGTATGCTTTACAAAGTTACCCCACAAGGTGGAGGCACGCCAAGGATCGCTCAGGTCCCCACCTGACAGCTTCTGCATTTCTTTGCTGCGACGCCTTTCGAGCATCAAGCCCTTCATCCGGCAGCCATGATGAAATTGAATGGCAAGCAAACACCAGCGTATCCCGTATTTGTGTTTATTATTCCTTAATTTCAATCACAATGAATTCTGGGGCTGGTAGTTATCAGCAATCATTCTGATGAAATGCCATTACAATTTTCAATGATTAAAAACAATCAAAGTCGAGGAAACAAAGTCAAATGGGGAATATTTCATTATGACCAGGCATCTCCCGTTCCGCAGTACCACTCGGTGCTGGGGCGACCGCAGACCCACAATGTTCCTATGGTGATGCCTTCCGTGACCGGGGGTCGGCCACTAGTATGCTTTACAAAGTTACCCCACAAGGTGGAGGCACGCCCAGGATCGCTCAGGTCCCCACCTGACAGCCTCTGCATTTCTTTTCTGCAACGCGTTTCGAGCATCAAGCCCTTCATCCGGCAGCCATGATGAAATTGAATGGCAAGCAAACACCAGCGTATCCCCTTATTTGTGTTTATTATTCCATAATATCCAATCACAATGAATTCTGGGGCTGGTAGTTATCAGCAATCATCCGGATGAAATGCCATTACAATTTTCAATGATTAAAAACAATCAAAGTCGAGGAAACAAAGTCAAATGGGGAATATTTCATTATGACCAGGCATCTCCCGTTCCGCAGTACCACTCGGTGCTGGGGCGACCGCAGACCCACAATGTTCCTGTGGTGATGCCGCCCGTGACCGGGGGTCGGCCACTAGTATGCTTTACGAAGTTACCCCACAAGGTGGAGGCACGCCAAGGATCGCTCAGGTCCCCACCTGACAGCTTCTGCATTTCTTTGCTGCGACGCCTTTCGAGCATCAAGCCCTTCATCCGGCAGCCATGATGAAATTGAATGGCAAGCAAACACCAGCGTATCCCCTTATTTGTGTTTATTATTCCTTAATTTCTATCACAATGAACTCTGGGACTGGTAGTTATCAGCAATCATCCTGATGAAATGCCATTACAATTTTCAATGATTAAAAACAATCAAAGTCGAGGAAACAAAGTCAAATGGGGAATATTTCATTATGACCAGGCATCTCCCGTTCCGCAGTACCACTCGGTGCTGGGGCGACCGCAGACCCACAATGTTCCTATGGTGATGCCTTTCGTGACCGGGGGTCGGCCACTAGTATGCTTTACAAAGTTACCCCACAAGGTGGAGGCACGCCCAGGATCGCTCAGGTCCCCACCTGAGAGCCTCTGCATTTCTTTGCTGCGACGCGTTTCGAGCATCAAGCACTTCATCCGGCAGCCATGATGAAATTGAATGGCAAGCAACCACCAGCGTATCCCGTATTTGTGTTTATTATTCCTTAATTTCAATCACAATGAATTCTGGGGCTGGTAGTTATCAGCAATCATCCTGATGAAATGCCATTACAATTTTCAATGATTAAAAACAATCAAAGTCGAGGAAACAAAGTCAAATGGGGAATATTTCATTATGACCAGGCATCTCCAGTTCCGCAGTACCACTCGGTGCTGGGGCGACCGCAGACCCACAATGTTTCTATGGTGATGCCTTCCGTGACCGGGGGTCGGCCACTAGTATGCTTTACAAAGTTACCCCACAAGGTGGAGGCACGCCCAGGATCGCTCGGGTCCCCACCTGACAGCCTCTGCATTTCTTTGCTGTGACGCGTTTCGAGCATCAAGCCCTTCATCCGGCAGCCATGATGAAATTGAATGGCAAGCAAACACCAGCGTATCCCGTATTTGTGTTTATTATTCCTTAATTTCAATCACAATGAATTCTGGGGCTGGTAGTTATCAGCAATCATCCTGATGAAATGCCATTACAATTTTCAATGATTAAAAACAATCAAAGTCGAGGAAACAAAGTCAAATGGGGAATATTTCATTATGACCAGGCATCTCCCGTTCCGCAGTACCACTCGCTGCTGGGGCGACCGCAGACCCACAATGTTCCTGTGGTGATGCCTTCCGTGACCGGGGGTCGGCCACTAGTATGCTTTACAAAATTACCCCACAAGGTGGAGGCACGCCCAGGATCGCTCAGGTCCCCACCTGACAGCCTCTGCATTTCTTTGCTGCGACGCGTTTCGAGCATCAAGCCCTTCATCCGGCAGCCATGATGAAATTGAATGGCAAGCAAACACCAGCGTATCCCCTTATTTGTGTTTATTATTCCATAATATCCAATCACAATGAATTCTGGGGCTGGTAGTTATCAGCAATCATCCTGATGAAATGCCATTACAATTTTCAATGATTAAAAACAATCAAAGTCGAGGAAACAAAGTCAAATGGGGAATATTTCATTATGACCAGGCATCTCCCGTTCCGCAGTACCACTCGGTGCTGGGGCGACCGCAGACCCACAATGTTCCTGTGGTGATGCCTTCCGTGACCGGGGGTCGGCCACTAGTATGCTTTACAAAGTTACTCCACAAGGTGGAGGCACGCCAAGGATCGCTCAGGTCCCCACCTGACAGCTTCTGCATTTCTTTGCTGCGACGCCTTTCGAGCATCAAGCCCTTCATCCGGCAGCCATGATGAAATTGAATGGCAAGCAAACACCAGCGTATCCCCTTATTTGTGTTTATTATTCCTTAATTTCTATCACAATGAATTCTGGGGCTGGTAGTTATCAGCAATCATCCTGATGAAATGCCATTACAATTTTCAATGATCAAAAACAATCAAAGTCGAGGAAACAAAGTCAAATGGGGAATATTTCATTATGACCAGGCATCTCCCGTTCCGCAGTACCACTCGCTGCTGGGGGGACCGCAGACCCACAATGTTCCTGTGGTGATGCCTTCCGTGACCGGGGGTCGGCCACTAGTATGCTTTACAAAATTACCCCACAAGGTGGAGGCACGCCCAGGATCGCTCAGGTCCCCACCTGACAGCCTCTGCATTTCTTTGCTGCGACGCGTTTCGAGCATCAAGCCCTTCATCCGGCAGCCATGATGAAATTGAATGGCAAGCAAACACCAGCGTATCCCCTTATTTGTGTTTATTATTCCATAATATCCAATCACAATGAATTCTGGGGCTGGTAGTTATCAGCAATCATCCTGATGAAATGCCATTACAATTTTCAATGATTAAAAACAATCAAAGTCGAGGAAACAAAGTCAAATGGGGAATATTTCATTATGACCAGGCATCTCCCGTTCCGCAGTACCACTCGGTGCTGGGGCGACCGCAGACCCACAATGTTCCTGTGGTGATGCCTTCCGTGACCGGGGGTCGGCCACTAGTATGCTTTACAAAGTTACTCCACAAGGTGGAGGCACGCCAAGGATCGCTCAGGTCCCCACCTGACAGCTTCTGCATTTCTTTGCTGCGACGCCTTTCGAGCATCAAGCCCTTCATCCGGCAGCCATGATGAAATTGAATGGCAAGCAAACACCAGCGTATCCCCTTATTTGTGTTTATTATTCCTTAATTTCTATCACAATGAATTCTGGGACTGGTATTTATCAGCAATCATCCTGATGAAATGCCATTACAATTTTCAATGATCAAAAACAATCAAAGTCGAGGAAACAAAGTCAAATGGGGAATATTTCATTATGACCAGGCATCTCCCGCTCCACAGTACCACTCGGTGCTGGGGCGACCGCAGACCCACAATGTTCCTATGGTGATGCCTTCCGTGACCGGGGGTCGGCCACTAGTATGCTTTACAAAGTTACCCCACAAGGTGGAGGCACGCCCAGGATCGCTCAGGTCCCCACCTGACAGCCTCTGCATTTCTTTGCTGCGACGCGTTTCGAGCATCAAGCCCTTCATCCGGCAGCCATGATGAAATTGAATGGCAAGCAAACACCAGCGTATCCCGTATTTGTCTTTATTATTCCTTAATTTCAATCACAATGAATTCTGGGGCTGGTAGTTATCAGCAATCATCCTGATGAAATGCCATTACAATTTTCAATGATTAAAAACAATCAAAGTCGAGGAAACAAAGTCAAATGGGGAATATTTCATTATGACCAGGCATCTCCCGTTCCGCAGTACCACTCGGTGCTGGGGCGACCGCAGACCCACAATGTTCCTATGGTGATGCCTTCCGTGACCGGGGGTCGGCCACTAGTATGCTTTACAAAGGTACCCCACAAGGTGGAGGCACGCCCAGGATCGCTCAGGTCCCCACCTGACAGCCTCTGCATTTCTTTGCTGCGACGCGTTTCGAGCATCAAGCCCTTCATCCGGCAGCCATGATGAAATTGAATGGCAAGCAAACACCAGCGTATCCCCTTATTTGTGTTTATTATTCCTTAATTTCAATCACAATGAATTCTGGGACTGGTAGTTATCAGCAATCATCCTGATGAAATGCCATTACAATTTTCAATGATTAAAAACAATCAAAGTCGAGGAAACAAAGTCAAATGGGGAATATTTCATTATGACCAGGCATCTCCCGTTCCGCAGTACCACTCGGTGCTGGGGCGACCGCAGACCCACAATGTTCCTATGGTGATGCCTTCCGTGACCGGGGGTCGGCCACTAGTATGCTTTACAAAGTTACCCCACAAGGTGGAGGCACGCCCAGGATCGCTCAGGTCCCCACCTGACAGCCTCTGCATTTCTTTGCTCCGACGCGTTTCGAGCATCAAGCCCTTCATCCGGCAGCCATGATGAAATTGAATGGCAAGCAAACACCAGCGTATCCCGTATTTGTGTTTATTATTCCTTAATTTCAATCAGAATGAATTCTGGGGCTGGTAGTTATCAGCAATCATCCTGATGAAATGCCATCACAATTTTCAATGATTTAAAACAATCAAAGTCGAGGAAACAAAGTCAAATGGGGAATATTTCATTATGACCAGGCATCTCCCGTTCCGCAGTACCACTCGCTGCTGGGGGGACCGCAGACCCACAATGTTCCTGTGGTGATGCCTTCCGTGACCGGGGGTCGGCCACTAGTATGCTTTACAAAATTACCCCACAAGGTGGAGGCACGCCCAGGATCGCTCAGGTCCTCACCTGACAGCCTCTGCATTTCTTTGCTGCGACGCGTTTCGAGCATCAAGCCCTTCATCCGGCAGCCATGATGAAATTGAATGGCAAGCAAACACCAGCGTATCCCCTTATTTGTGTTTATTATTCCATAATATCCAATCACAATGAATTCTGGGGCTGGTAGTTATCAGCAATCATCCTGATGAAATGCCATTACAATTTTCAATGATTAAAAACAATCAAAGTCGAGGAAACAAAGTCAAATGGGGAATATTTCATTATGACCAGGCATCTCCCGTTCCGCAGTACCACTCGGTGCTGGGGCGACCGCAGACCCACAATGTTCCTGTGGTGATGCCTTCCGTGACCGGGGGTCGGCCACTAGTATGCTTTACAAAGTTACCCCACAAGGTGGAGGCACGCCAAGGATCGCTCAGGTCCCCACCTGACAGCTTCTGCATTTCTTTGCTGCGACGCCTTTCGAGCATCAAGCCCTTCATCCGGCAGCCATGATGAAATTGAATGGCAAGCAAACACCAGCGTATCCCCTTATTTGTGTTTATTATTCCTTAATTTCTATCACAATGAATTCTGGGACTGGTAGTTATCAGCAATCATCCTGATGAAATGCCATTACAATTTTCAATGATTAAAAACAATCAAAGTCGAGGAAACAAAGTCAAATGGGGAATATTTCATTATGACCAGGCATCTCCCGTTCCGCAGTACCACTCGGTGCTGGGGCGACCGCAGACCCACAATGTTCCTATGGTGATGCCTTCCGTGACCGGGGGTCGGCCACTAGTATGCTTTACAAAGGTACCCCACAAGGTGGAGGCACGCCCAGGATCGCTCAGGTCCCCACCTGACAGCCTCTGCATTTCTTTGCTGCGACGCGTTTCGAGCATCAAGCCCTTCATCCGGCAGCCATGATGAAATTGAATGGCAAGCAAACACCAGCGTATCCCCTTATTTGTGTTTATTATTCCTTAATTTCAATCACAATGAATTCTGGGACTGGTAGTTATCAGCAATCATCCTGATGAAATGCCATTACAATTTTCAATGATTAAAAACAATCAAAGTCGAGGAAACAAAGTCAAATGGGGAATATTTCATTATGACCAGGCATCTCCCGTTCCGCAGTACCACTCGGTGCTGGGGCGACCGCAGACCCACAATGTTCCTATGGTGATGCCTTCCGTGACCGGGGGTCGGCCACTAGTATGCTTTACAAAGTTACCCCACAAGGTGGAGGCACGCCCAGGATCGCTCAGGTCCCCACCTGACAGCCTCTGCATTTCTTTGCTGCGACGCGTTTCGAGCATCAAGCCCTTCATCCGGCAGCCATGATGAAATTGAATGGCAAGCAAACACCAGCGTATCCCATATTTGTGTTTATTATTCCTTAATTTCAATCAGAATGAATTCTGGGGCTGGTAGTTATCAGCAATCATCCTGATGAAATGCCATTACAATTTTCAATGATTTAAAACAATCAAAGTCGAGGAAACAAAGTCAAATGGGGAATATTTCATTATGACCAGGCATCTCCCGTTCCGCAGTACCACTCGCTGCTGGGGCGACCGCAGACCCACAATGTTCCTGTGGTGATGCCTTCCGTGACCGGGGGTCGGCCACTAGTATGCTTTACAAAGTTACCCCACAAGGTGAAGGCACGCCCAGGATCGCTAAGGTCCCCACCTGACAGCCTCTGCATTTCTTTGCTGCGACGCGTTTCGAGCATCAAGCCCTTCATCCGGCAGCCATGATGAAATTGAATGGCAAGCAAACACCAGCGTATCCCCTTATTTGTGTTTATTATTCCATAATATCCAATCACAATGAATTCTGGGGCTGGTAGTTATCAGCAATCATCCTGATGAAATGCCATTACAATTTTCAATGATTAAAAACAATCAAAGTCGAGGAAACAAAGTCAAATGGGGAATATTTCATTATGACCAGGCATCTCCCGTTCCGCAGTACCACTCGGTGCTGGGACGACCGCAGACCCACAATGTTCCTGTGGTGATGCCTTCCGTGACCGGGGGTCGGCCACTAGTAGCTTTACAAAGTTACCCCACAAGGTGGAGGCACGCCCAGGATCGCTCGGGTCCCCACCTGACAGCCTCTGCATTTCTTTGCTGCGACGCGTTTCGAGCATCAAGCCCTTCATCGGGCAGCCATGATGAAATTGAATGGCAGGCAAACACCAGCGTATCCCGTATTTGTGTTTATTATTCCTTAATTTCAATCACAATGAATTCTGGGGCTGGTAGTTATCAGCAATCATCCTGATGAAATGCCATTACAATTTTCAATGATTAAAAACAATCAAAGTCGAGGAAACAAAGTCAAATGGGGAATATTTCATTATGACCAGGCATCTCCCGTTCCGCAGTACCACTCGCTGCTGGGGCGACCGCAGACCCACAATGTTCCTGTGGTGATGCCTTCCGTGACCGGGGGTCGGCCACTAGTATGCTTTACAAAGTTACCCCACAAGGTGGAGGCACGCCCAGGATCGCTCAGGTCCCCACCTGACAGCCTCTGCATTTCTTTGCTGCGACGCGTTTCGAGCATCAAGCCCTTCATCCGGCAGCCATGATGAAATTGAATGGCAAGCAAACACCAGCGTATCCCCTTATTTGTGTTTATTATTCCATAATATCCAATTACAATGAATTCTGGGGCTGGTAGTTATCAGCAATCATCCTGATTAAATGCCATTACAATTTTCAATGATTAAAAACAAACAAAGTCGAGGAAACAAAGTCAAATGGGGAATATTTCATTATGACCAGGCATCTCCCGTTCCGCAGTATCACTCGGTGCTGGGGCGACCGCAGACCCACAACGTTCCTGTGGTGATGCCTTCCGTGACCGGGGGTCGGCCAATAGTATGCTTTACAAAGTTACCCCACAAGGTGGAGGCACGCCAAGGATCGCTCAGGTCCCCACCTGACCGCCTCTGCATTTCTTTGCTGCGACGCCTTTCGAGCATCAAGCCCTTCATCCGGCAGCCATGATGAAATTGAATGGCAAGCAAACACCAGCGTATCCCCTTATTTGTGTTTATTATTCCTTAATTTCTATCACAATGAATTCTGGGACTGGTAGTTATCAGCAATCATCCTGATGAAATGCCATTACAATTTTCAATGATTAAAAACAATCAAAGTCGAGGAAACAAAGTCAAATGGGGAATATTTCATTATGACCAGGCATCTCCCGTTCCGCAGTACCACTCGGTGCTGGGGCGACCGCAGACCCACAATGTTCCTATGGTGATGCCTTCCGTGACCGGGGGTCGGCCACTAGTATGCTTTACAAAGTTACCCCACAAGGTGGAGGCACGCCCAGGATCGCTCAGGTCCCCACCTGACAGCCTCTGCATTTCTTTGCTGCGACGGGTTTCGAGCATCAAGCCCTTCATCCGGCAGCCATGATGAAAGTGAATGGCAAGCAAACACCAGCGTATCCCGTATTTGTGTTTATTATTCCTTAATTTCAATCACAATGAATTCTGGGGCTGGTAGTTATCAGCAATCATCCTGATGAAATGCCATTACAATTTTCAATGATTAAAAACAATCAAAGTCGAGGAAACAAAGTCAAATGGGGAATATTTCATTATGACCAGGCATCTCCCGTTCCGCAGTACCACTCGCTGCTGGGGCAACCGCAGACCCACAATGTTCCTGTGGTGATGCCTTCCGTGACCGGGGGGCGGCCACTAGTATGCTTTACAAAGTTACCCCACAAGGTGGAGGCACGCCCAGGATCGCTCAGGTCCCCACCTGACAGCCTCTGCATTTCTTTGCTGCGACGCGTTTCGAGCATCAAGCCCTTCATCCGGCAGCCATGATGAAATTGAATGGCAAGCAAACACCAGCGTATCCCCTTATTTGTGTTTATTATTCCATAATATCCAATCACAATGAATTCTGGGGCTGGTAGTTATCAGCAATCATCCTGATGAAATGCCATTACAATTTTCAATGATTAAAAACAATCAAAGTCGAGGAAACAAAGTCAAATGGGGAATATTTCATTATGACCAGGCATCTCCCGTTCCGCAGTACCACTCGGTGCTGGGGCGACCGCAGACCCACAATGTTCCTGTGGTGATGCCTTCCGTGACCGGGGGTCGGCCACTAGTATGCTTTACAAAGTTACCCCACAAGGTGGAGGCACGCCCAGGATCGCTCGGGTCCCCACCTGACAGCTTCTGCATTTCTTTGCTGCGACGCCTTTCGAGCATCAAGCCCTTCATCCGGCAGCCATGATGAAATTGAATGGCAAGCAAACACCAGCGTATCCCCTTATTTGTGTTTATTATTCCTTAATTTCTATCACAATGAATTCTGGGACTAGTAGTTATCAGCAATCATCCTGATGAAATGCCATTACAATTTTCAATGATTAAAGACAATCAAAGTCGAGGAAACAAAGTCAAATGGGGAATATTTCATTATGACCAGGCATCTCCCGCTCCACAGTACCACTCGGTGATGGGGCGACCGCAGACCCACAATGTTCCTATGGTGATGCCTTCCGTGACCGGGGGTCGGCCACTAGTATGCTTTACAAAGTTACCCCACAAGGTGGAGGCATGCCCAGGATCGCTCAGGTCCCCACCTGACAGCCTCTGCATTTCTTTGCTGCGACGCGTTTCGAGCATTAAGCCCTTCATCCGGCAGCCATGATGAAATTGAATGGCAAGCAAACACCAGCGTATCCCGTATTTGTCTTTATTATTCCTTAATTTCAATCACAAAGAATTCTTGGGCTGGTAGTTATCAGCAATCATCCTGATGAAATGCCATTACAATGTTCAATGATTAAAAACAATCAAAGTGGAGGAAACAAAGTCAAATGGGGAATATTTCATTATGACCAGGCATCTCCCGTTCCGCAGTACCACTCGCTGCTGGGGCGACCGCAGACCCACAATGTTCCTGTGGTGATGCCTTCCGTGACCGGGGGTCGGCCACTAGTATGCTTTACAAAGTTACCCCACAAGGTGGAGGCACGCCCAGGATCGCTCAGGTCCCCACCTGACAGCCTCTGCATTTCTTTGCTGCGACGCGTTTCGAGCATCAAGCCCTTCATCCGGCAGCCATGATGAAATTGAATGGCAAGCAAACACCAGCGTATCCCCTTATTTGTGTTTATTATTCCTTAATTTCAATCACAATGAATTCTGGGGCTGGTAGTTATCAGCAATCATCCTGATGAAATGCCATTACAATTTTCAATGATTAAAGACAATCAAAGTCGAGGAAACAAAGTCAAATGGGGAATATTTCATTATGACCAGGCACCTCCCGTTCCGCAGTACCACTCGGTGCTGGGGCGACCGCAGACACACAATGTTCCTGTGGTGATGCCTTCCGTGACCGGGGGTCGGCCACTAGTATGCTTTACAAAGTTACCCCACAAGGTGGAGGCACGCCCAGGATCGCTCAGGTCCCCACCTGACAGCCTCTGCATTTCTTTGCTGCGACGGGTTTCGAGCATCAAGCCCTTCATCCGGCAGCCATGATGAAAGTGAATGGCAAGCAAACACCAGCGTATCCCGTATTTGTGTTTATTATTCCTTAATTTCAATCACAATGAATTCTGGGGCTGGTAGTTATCAGCAATCATCCTGATGAAATGCCATTACAATTTTCAATGATTAAAAACAATCAAAGTCGAGGAAACAAAGTCAAATGGGGAATATTTCATTATGACCAGGCATCTCCCGTTCCGCAGTACCACTCGCTGCTGGGGCGACCGCAGACCCACAATGTTCCTGTGGTGATGCCTTCCGTGACCAGGGGTCGGCCACTAGTATGCTTTACAAAGTTACCCCACAAGGTGGAGGCACGCCCAGGATCGCTCAGGTCCCCACCTGACAGCCTCTGCATTTCTTTGCTGCGACGCGTTTCGAGCATTAAGCCCTTCATCCGGCAGCCATGATGAAATTGAATGGCAAGCAAACACCAGCGTATCCCGTATTTGTCTTTATTATTCCTTAATTTCAATCACAATGAATTCTGGGGCTGGTAGTTATCAGCAATCATCCTGATGAAATGCCATTACAATTTTCAATGATTAAAAACAATCAAAGTCGAGGAAACAAAGTCAAATGGGGAATATTTCATTATGACCAGGCATTTCCCGTTCCGCAGTACCACTCGCTGCTGGGGCAACCGCAGACCCACAATGTTCCTGTGGTGATGCCTTCCGTGACCGGGGGTCGGCCACTAGTATGCTTTACAAAGTTACCCCACAAGGTGGAGGCACGCCCAGGATCGCTCAGGTCCCCACCTGACAGCCTCTGCATTTCTTTGCTGCGACGCGTTTCGAGCATCAAGCCCTTCATCCGGCAGCCATGATGAAATTGAATGGCAAGCAAACACCAGCGTATCCCCTTATTTGTGTTTATTATTCCTTAATTTCAATCACAATGAATTCTGGGGCTGGTAGTTATCAGCAATCATCCTGATGAAATGCCATTACAATTTTCAATGATTAAAGACAATCAAAGTCGAGGAAACAAAGTCAAATGGGGAATATTTCATTATGACCAGGCACCTCCCGTTCCGCAGTACCACTCGGTGCTGGGGCGACCGCAGACACACAATGTTCCTGTGGTGATGCCTTCCGTGACCGGGGGTCGGCCACTAGTATGCTTTACAAAGTTACCCCACAAGGTGGAGGCACGCCCAGGATCGCTCAGGTCCCCACCTGACAGCCTCTGCATTTCTTTGCTGCGACGCGTTTCGAGCATCAAGCCCTTCATCCGGCAGCCATGATGAAATTGAATGGCAAGAAAACACCAGCGTATCCTCTTATTTGTGTTTATTATTCCTTAATTTCAATCACAATGAATTCTGGGACTGGTAGTTATCAGCAATCATCCTGATGAAATGCCATTACAATTTTCAATGATTAAAAACAATCAAAGTCGAGGAAACAAAGTCAAATGGGGAATATTTCATTATGACCAGGCATCTCCCGTTCCGCAGTACCACTCGCTGCTGGGGGGACCGCAGACCCACAATGTTCCTGTGGTGATGCCTTCCGTGACCGGGGGTCGGCCACTAGTATGCTTTACAAAATTACCCCACAAGGTGGAGGCACGCCCAGGATCGCTCAGGTCCCCACCTGACAGCCTCTGCATTTCTTTGCTGCGACGCGTTTCGAGCATCAAGCCCTTCATCCGGCAGCCATGATGAAATTGAATGGCAAGCAAACACCAGCGTATCCCCTTATTTGTGTTTATTATTCCATAAAATCCAATCACAATGAATTCTGGGGCTGGTAGTTATCAGCAATCATCCTGATGAAATGCCATTACAATTTTCAATGATTAAAAACAATCAAAGTCGAGGAAACAAAGTCAAATGGGGAATATTTCATTATGACCAGGCATCTCCCGTTCCGCAGTACCACTCGGTGCTGGGGCGACCGCAGACCCACAATGTTCCTGTGGTGATGCCTTCCGTGACCGGGGGTCGGCCACTAGTATGCTTTACAAAGTTACTCCACAAGGTGGAGGCACGCCAAGGATCGCTCAGGTCCCCACCTGACAGCTTCTGCATTTCTTTGCTGCGACGCCTTTCGAGCATCAAGCCCTTCATCCGGCAGCCATGATGAAATTGAATGGCAAGCAAACACCAGCGTATCCCCTTATTTGTGTTTATTATTCCTTAATTTCTATCACAATGAATTCTGGGACTGGTAGTTATCAGCAATCATCCTGATGAAATGCCATTACAATTTTCAATGATTAAAAACAATCAAAGTCGAGGAAACAAAGTCAAATGGGGAATATTTCATTATGACCAGGCATCTCCCGTTCCGCAGTACCACTCGGTGCTGGGGCGACCGCAGACCCACAATGTTCCTATGGTGATGCCTTCCGTGACCGGGGGTCGGCCACTAGTATGCTTTACATAGGTACCCCACAAGGTGGAGGCACGCCCAGGATCGCTCAGGTCCCCACCTGACAGCCTCTGCATTTCTTTGCTGCGACGCGTTTCGAGCATCAAGCCCTTCATCCGGCAGCCATGATGAAATTGAATGGCAAGCAAACACCAGCGTATCCCCTTATTTGTGTTTATTATTCCTTAATTTCAATCACAATGAATTCTGGGACTGGTAGTTATCAGCAATCATCCTGATGAAATGCCATTACAATTTTCAATGATTAAAAACAATCAAAGTCGAGGAAAGAAAGTCAAATGGGGAATATTTCATTATGACCAGGCATCTCCCGTTCCGCAGTACCACTCGGTGCTGGGGCGACCGCAGACCCACAATGTACCTATGGTGATGCCTTCCGTGACCGGGGGTCGGCCACTAGTATGCTTTACAAAGTTACCCCACAAGGTGGAGGCACGCCCAGGATCGCTCAGGTCCCCACCTGACAGCCTCTGCATTTCTTTGCTGCGACGCGTTTCGAGCATCAAGCCCTTCATCCGGCAGCCATGATGAAATTGAATGGCAAGCAAACACCAGCGTATCCCGTATTTGTGTTTATTATTCCTTAATTTCAATCAGAATGAATTCTGGGGCTGGTAGTTATCAGCAATCATCCTGATGAAATGCCATTACAATTTTCAATGATTTAAAACAATCAAAGTCGAGGAAACAAAGTCAAATGGGGAATATTTCATTATGACCAGGCATCTCCCGTTCCGCAGTACCACTCGCTGCTGGGGCGACCGCAGACCCACAATGTTCCTGTGGTGATGCCTTCCGTGACCGGGGGTCGGCCACTAGTATGCTTTACAAAGTTACCCCACAAGGTGAAGGCACGCCCAGGATCGCTAAGGTCCCCACCTGACAGCCTCTGCATTTCTTTGCTGCGACGCGTTTCGAGCATCAAGCCCTTCATCGGGCAGCCATGATGAAATTGAATGGCAGGCAAACACCAGCGTATCCCGTATTTGTGTTTATTATTCCTTAATTTCAATCACAATGAATTCTGGGGCTGGTAGTTATCAGCAATCATCCTGATGAAATGCGATTACAATTTTCAATGATTAAAAACAATCAAAGTCGAGGAAACAAAGTCAAATGGGGAATATTTCATTATGACCAGGCATCTCCCGTTCCGCAGTACCACTCGCTGTTGGGGCGACCGCAGACCCACAATGTTCCTGTGGTGATGCCTTCCGTGACCGGGGGTCGGCCACTAGTATGCTTTACAAAGTTACCCCACAAGGTGGAGGCACGCCCAGGATCGCTCAGGTCCCCACCTGACAGCCTCTGCATTTCTTTGCTGCGACGCGTTTCGAGCATCAAGCCCTTCATCCGGCAGCCATGATGAAATTGAATGGCAAGCAAACACCAGCGTATCCCCTTATTTGTGTTTATTATTCCATAATATCCAATTACAATGAATTCTGGGGCTGGTAGTTATCAGCAATCATCCTGATGAAATGCCATTACAATTTTCAATGATTAAAAACAAACAAAGTCGAGGAAACAAAGTCAAATGGGGAATATTTCATTATGACCAGGCATCTCCCGTTCCGCAGTACCACTCGGTGCTGGGGCGACCGCAGACCCACAACGTTCCTGTGGTGATGCCTTCCGTGACCGGGGGTCGGCCAATAGTATGCTTTACAAAGTTACCCCACAAGGTGGAGGCACGCCAAGGATCGCTCAGGTCCCCACCTGACCGCCTCTGCATTTCTTTGCTGCGACGCCTTTCGAGCATCAAGCCCTTCATCCGGCAGCCATGATGAAATTGAATGGCAAGCAAACACCAGCGTATCCCCTTATTTGTGTTTATTATTCCTTAATTTCTATCACAATGAATTCTGGGACTGGTAGTTATCAGCAATCATCCTGATGAAATGCCATTACAATTTTCAATGATTAAAAACAATCAAAGTCGAGGAAACAAAGTCAAATGGGGAATATTTCATTATGACCAGGCATCTCCCGTTCCGCAGTACCACTCGGTGCTGGGGCGACCGCAGACCCACAATGTTCCTATGGTGATGCCTTCCGTGACCGGGGGTCGGCCACTAGTATGCTTTACAAAGTTACCCCACAAGGTGGAGGCACGCCCAGGATCGCTCAGGTCCCCACCTGACAGCCTCTGCATTTCTTTGCTGCGACGGGTTTCGAGCATCAAGCCCTTCATCCGGCAGCCATGATGAAAGTGAATGGCAAGCAAACACCAGCGTATCCCGTATTTGTGTTTATTATTCCTTAATTTCAATCACAATGAATTCTGGGGCTGGTAGTTATCAGCAATCATCCTGATGAAATGCCATTACAATTTTCAATGATTAAAAACAATCAAAGTCGAGGAAACAAAGTCAAATGGGGAATATTTCATTATGACCAGGCATCTCCCGTTCCGCAGTACCACTCGCTGCTGGGGCAACCGCAGACCCACAATGTTCCTGTGGTGATGCCTTCCGTGACCGGGGGGCGGCCACTAGTATGCTTTACAAAGTTACCCCACAAGGTGGAGGCACGCCCAGGATTGCTCAGGTCCCCACCTGACAGCCTCTGCATTTCTTTGCTGCGACGCGTTTCGAGCATCAAGCCCTTCATCCGGCAGCCATGATGAAATTGAATGGCAAGCAAACACCAGCGTATCCCCTTATTTGTGTTTATTATTCCATAATATCCAATCACAATGAATTCTGGGGCTGGTAGTTATCAGCAATCATCCTGATGAAATGCCATTACAATTTTCAATGATTAAAAACAATCAAAGTCGAGGAAACAAAGTCAAATGGGGAATATTTCATTATGACCAGGCATCTCCCGTTCCGCAGTACCACTCGGTGCTGGGGCGACCGCAGACCCACAATGTTCCTGTGGTGATGCCTTCCGTGACCGGGGGTCGGCCACTAGTATGCTTTACAAAGTTACCCCACAAGGTGGAGGCACGCCCAGGATCGCTCGGGTCCCCACCTGACAGCTTCTGCATTTCTTTGCTGCGACGCCTTTCGAGCATCAAGCCCTTCATCCGGCAGCCATGATGAAATTGAATGGCAAGCAAACACCAGCGTATCCCCTTATTTGTGTTTATTATTCCTTAATTTCTATCACAATGAATTCTGGGACTGGTAGTTATCAGCAATCATCCTGATGAAATGCCATTACAATTTTCAATTATTAAAGACAATCAAAGTCGAGGAAACAAAGTCAAATGGGGAATATTTCATTATGACCAGGCATCTCCCGCTCCACAGTACCACTCGGTGATGGGGCGACCGCAGACCCACAATGTTCCTATGGTGATGCCTTCCGTGACCGGGGGTCGGCCACTAGTATGCTTTACAAAGTTACCCCACAAGGTGGAGGCACGCCCAGGATCGCTCAGGTCCCCACCTGACAGCCTCTGCATTTCTTTGCTGCGACGCGTTTCGAGCATTAAGCCCTTCATCCGGCAGCCATGATGAAATTGAATGGCAAGCAAACACCAGCGTATCCCGTATTTGTCTTTATTATTCCTTAATTTCAATCACAATGAATTCTGGGGCTGGTAGTTATCAGCAATCATCCTGATGAAATGCCATTACAATTTTCAATGATTAAAAACAATCAAAGTGGAGGAAACAAAGTCAAATGGGGAATATTTCATTATGACCAGGCATCTCCCGTTCCGCAGTACCACTCGCTGCTGGGGCGACCGCAGACCCACAATGTTCCTGTGGTGATGCCTTCCGTGACCGGGGGTCGGCCACTAGTATGCTTTACAAAGTTACCCCACAAGGTGGAGAAACGCCCAGGATCGCTCAGGTCCCCACCTGACAGCCTCTGCATTTCTTTGCTGCGACGCGTTTCGAGCATCAAGCCCTTCATCCGGCAGCCATGATGAAATTGAATGGCAAGCAAACACCAGCGTATCCCCTTATTTGTGTTTATTATTCCTTAATTTCAATCACAATGAATTCTGGGGCTGGTAGTTATCAGCAATCATCCTGATGAAATGCCATTACAATCTTCAATGATTAAAGACAATCAAAGTCGAGGAAACAAAGTCAAATGGGGAATATTTCATTATGACCAGGCACCTCCCGTTCCGCAGTACCACTCGGTGCTGGGGCGACCGCAGACACACAATGTTCCTGTGGTGATGCCTTCCGTGACCGGGGGTCGCCCACTAGTATGCTTTACAAAGTTACCCCACAAGGTGGAGGCACGCCCAGGATCGCTCAGGTCCCCACCTGACAGCCTCTGCATTTCTTTGCTGCGACGGGTTTCGAGCATCAAGCCCTTCATCCGGCAGCCATGATGAAAGTGAATGGCAAGCAAACACCAGCGTATCCCGTATTTGTGTTTATTATTCCTTAATTTCAATCACAATGAATTCTGGGGCTGGTAGTCATCAGCAATCATCCTGATGAAATGCCATTACAATTTTCAATGATTAAAAACAATCAAAGTCGAGGAAACAAAGTCAAATGGGGAATATTTCATTATGACCAGGCATCTCCCGTTCCGCAGTACCACTCGCTGCTGGGGCGACCGCAGACCCACAATGTTCCTGTGGTGATGCCTTCCGTGACCAGGGGTCGGCCACTAGTATGCTTTACAAAGTTACCCCACAAGGTGGAGGCACGCCCAGGATCGCTCAGGTCCCCACCTGACAGCCTCTGCATTTCTTTGCTGCGACGCGTTTCGAGCATCAAGCCCTTCATCCGGCAGCCATGATGAAATTGAATGGCAAGCAAACACCAGCGTATCCCCTTATTTGTGTTTATTATTCCTTAATTTCAATCACAATGAATTCTGGGGCTGGTAGTTATCAGCAATCATCCTGATGAAATGCCATTACAATTTTCAATGATTAAAGACAATCAAAGTCGAGGAAACAAAGTCAAATGGGGAATATTTCATTATGACCAGGCACCTCCCGTTCCGCAGTACCACTCGGTGCTGGGGCGACCGCAGACACACAATGTTTCTGTGGTGATGCCTTCCGTGACCGGGGGTCGGCCACTAGTATGCTTTACAAAGTTACCCCACAAGGTGGAGGCACGCCCAGGATCGCTCAGGTCCCCACCTGACAGCCTCTGCATTTCTTTGCTGCGACGGGTTTCGAGCATCAAGCCCTTCATCCGGCAGCCATGATGAAAGTGAATGGCAAGCAAACACCAGCGTATCCCGTATTTGTGTTTATTATTCCTTAATTTCAATCACAATGAATTCTGGGGCTGGTAGTTATCAGCAATCATCCTGATGAAATGCCATTACAATTTTCAATGATTAAAAACAATCAAAGTCGAGGAAACAAAGTCAAATGGGGAATATTTCATTATGACCAGGCATCTCCCGTTCCGCAGTACCACTCGCTGCTGGGGCGACCGCAGACCCACAATGTTCCTGTGGTGATGCCTTCCGTGACCAGGGGTCGGCCACTAGTATGCTTTACAAAGTTACCCCACAAGGTGGAGGCATGCCCAGGATCGCTCAGGTCCCCACCTGACAGCCTCTGCATTTCTTTGCTGCGACGCGTTTCGAGCATTAAGCCCTTCATCCGGCAGCCATGATGAAATTGAATGGCAAGCAAACACCAGCGTATCCCGTATTTGTCTTTATTATTCCTTAATTTCAATCACAATGAATTCTGGGGCTGGTAGTTATCAGCAATCATCCTGATGAAATGCCATTACAATTTTCAATGATTAAAAACAATCAAAGTCGAGGAAACAAAGTCAAATGGGGAATATTTCATTATGACCAGGCATTTCCCGTTCCGCAGTACCACTCGCTGCTGGGGCAACCGCAGACCCACAATGTTCCTGTGGTGATGCCTTCCGTGACCGGGGGTCGCCCACTAGTATGCTTTACAAAGTTACCCCACAAGGTGGAGGCACGCCCAGGATCGCTCAGGTCCCCACCTGACAGCCTCTGCATTTCTTTGCTGCGACGCGTTTCGAGCATCAAGCCCTTCATCCGGCAGCCATGATGAAATTGAATGGCAAGCAAACACCAGCGTATCCCCTTATTTGTGTTTATTATTCCTTAATTTCAATCACAATGAATTCTGGGGCTGGTAGTTATCAGCAATCATCCTGATGAAATGCCATTACAATTTTCAATGATTAAAGACAATCAAAGTCGAGGAAACAAAGTCAAATGGGGAATATTTCATTATGACCAGGCACCTCCCGTTCCGCAGTACCACTCGGTGCTGGGGCGACCGCAGACACACAATGTTCCTGTGGTGATGCCTTCCGTGACCGGGGGTCGGCCACTAGTATGCTTTACAAAGTTACCCCACAAGGTGGAGGCACGCCCAGGATCGCTCAGGTCCCCACCTGACAGCCTCTGCATTTCTTTGCTGCGACGCGTTTCGAGCATCAAGCCCTTCATCCGGCAGCCATGATGAAATTGAATGGCAAGAAAACACCAGCGTATCCTCTTATTTGTGTTTATTATTCCTTAATTTCAATCACAATGAATTCTGGGACTGGTAGTTATCAGCAATCATCCTGATGAAATGCCATTACAATTTTCAATGATTAAAAACAATCAAAGTCGAGGAAACAAAGTCAAATGGGGAATATTTCATTATGACCAGGCATCTCCCGTTCCGCAGTACCACTCGCTGCTGGGGGGACCGCAGACCCACAATGTTCCTGTGGTGATGCCTTCCGTGACCGGGGGTCGGCCACTAGTATGCTTTACAAAATTACCCCACAAGGTGGAGGCACGCCCAGGATCGCTCAGGTCCCCACCTGACAGCCTCTGCATTTCTTTGCTGCGACGCGTTTCGAGCATCAAGCCCTTCATCCGGCAGCCATGATGAAATTGAATGGCAAGCAAACACCAGCGTATCCCCTTATTTGTGTTTATTATTCCATAATATCCAATCACAATGAATTCTGGGGCTGGTAGTTATCAGCAATCATCCTGATGAAATGCCATTACAATTTTCAATGATTAAAAACAATCAAAGTCGAGGAAACAAAGTCAAATGGGGAATATTTCATTATGACCAGGCATCTCCCGTTCCGCAGTACCACTCGGTGCTGGGGCGACCGCAGACCCACAATGTTCCTGTGGTGATGCCTTCCGTGACCGGGGGTCGGCCACTAGTATGCTTTACAAAGTTACTCCACAAGGTGGAGGCACGCCAAGGATCGCTCAGGTCCCCACCTGACAGCTTCTGCATTTCTTTGCTGCGACGCCTTTCGAGCATCAAGCCCTTCATCCGGCAGCCATGATGAAATTGAATGGCAAGCAAACACCAGCGTATCCCCTTATTTGTGTTTATTATTCCTTAATTTCTATCACAATGAATTCTGGGACTGGTAGTTATCAGCAATCATCCTGATGAAATGCCATTACAATTTTCAATGATTAAAAACAATCAAAGTCGAGGAAACAAAGTCAAATGGGGAATATTTCATTATGACCAGGCATCTCCCGTTCCGCAGTACCACTCGGTGCTGGGGCGACCGCAGACCCACAATGTTCCTATGGTGATGCCTTCCGTGACCGGGGGTCGGCCACTAGTATGCTTTACAAAGGTACCCCACAAGGTGGAGGCACGCCCAGGATCGCTCAGGTCCCCACCTGACAGCCTCTGCATTTCTTTGCTGCGACGCGTTTCGAGCATCAAGCCCTTCATCCGGCAGCCATGATGAAATTGAATGGCAAGCAAACACCAGCGTATCCCCTTATTTGTGTTTATTATTCCTTAATTTCAATCACAATGAATTCTGGGACTGGTAGTTATCAGCAATCATCCTGATGAAATGCCATTACAATTTTCAATGATTAAAAACAATCAAAGTCGAGGAAACAAAGTCAAATGGGGAATATTTCATTATGACCAGGCATCTCCCGTTCCGCAGTACCACTCGGTGCTGGGGCGACCGCAGACCCACAATGTACCTATGGTGATGCCTTCCGTGACCGGGGGTCGGCCACTAGTATGCTTTACAAAGTTACCCCACAAGGTGGAGGCACGCCCAGGATCGCTCAGGTCCCCACCTGACAGCCTCTGCATTTCTTTGCTGCGACGCGTTTCGAGCATCAAGCCCTTCATCCGGCAGCCATGATGAAATTGAATGGCAAGCAAACACCAGCGTATCCCGTATTTGTGTTTATTATTCCTTAATTTCAATCAGAATGAATTCTGGGGCTGGTAGTTATCAGCAATCATCCTGATGAAATGCCATTACAATTTTCAATGATTTAAAACAATCAAAGTCGAGGAAACAAAGTCAAATGGGGAATATTTCATTATGACCAGGCATCTCCCGTTCCGCAGTACCACTCGCTGCTGGGGCGACCGCAGACCCACAATGTTCCTGTGGTGATGCCTTCCGTGACCGGGGGTCGGCCACTAGTATGCTTTACAAAGTTACCCCACAAGGTGAAGGCACGCCCAGGATCGCTAAGGTCCCCACCTGACAGCCTCTGCATTTCTTTGCTGCGACGCGTTTCGAGCATCAAGCCCTTCATCGGGCATCCATGATGAAATTGAATGGCAGGCAAACACCAGCGTATCCCGTATTTGTGTTTATTATTCCTTAATTTCAATCACAATGAATTCTGGGGCTGGTAGTTATCAGCAATCATCCTGATGAAATGCCATTACAATTTTCAATGATTAAAAACAATCAAAGTCGAGGAAACAAAGTCAAATGGGGAATATTTCATTATGACCAGGCATCTCCCGTTCCGCAGTACCACTCGCTGCTGGGGCGACCGCAGACCCACAATGTTCCTGTGGTGATGCCTTCCGTGACCGGGGGTCGGCCACTAGTATGCTTTACAAAGTTACCCCACAAGGTGGAGGCACGCCCAGGATCGCTCAGGTCCCCACCTGACAGCCTCTGCATTTCTTTGCTGCGACGCGTTTCGAGCATCAAGCCCTTCATCCGGCAGCCATGATGAAATTGAATGGCAAGCAAACACCAGCGTATCCCCTTATTTGTGTTTATTATTCCATAATATCCAATTACAATGAATTCTGGGGCTGGTAGTTATCAGCAATCATCCTGATAAAATGCCATTACAATTTTCAATGATTAAAAACAAACAAAGTCGAGGAAACAAAGTCAAATGGGGAATATTTCATTATGACCAGGCATCTCCCGTTCCGCAGTACCACTCGGTGCTGGGGCGACCGCAGACCCACAACGTTCCTGTGGTGATGCCTTCCGTGACCGGGGGTCGGCCAATAGTATGCTTTACAAAGTTACCCCACAAGGTGGAGGCACGCCAAGGATCGCTCAGGTCCCCACCTGACCGCCTCTGCATTTCTTTGCTGCGACGCCTTTCGAGCATCAAGCCCTTCATCCGGCAGCCATGATGAAATTGAATGGCAAGCAAACACCAGCGTATCCCCTTATTTGTGTTTATTATTCCTTAATTTCTATCACAATGAATTCTGGGACTGGTAGTTATCAGCAATCATCCTGATGAAATGCCATTACAATTTTCAATGATTAAAAACAATCAAAGTCGAGGAAACAAAGTCAAATGGGGAATATTTCATTATGACCAGGCATCTCCCGTTCCGCAGTACCACTCGGTGCTGGGGCGACCGCAGACCCACAATGTTCCTATGGTGATGCCTTCCGTGACCGGGGGTCGGCCACTAGTATGCTTTACAAAGTTACCCCACAAGGTGGAGGCACGCCCAGGATCGCTCAGGTCCCCACCTGACAGCCTCTGCATTTCTTTGCTGCGACGGGTTTCGAGCATCAAGCCCTTCATCCGGCAGCCATGATGAAAGTGAATGGCAAGCAAACACCAGCGTATCCCGTATTTGTGTTTATTATTCCTTAATTTCAATCACAATGAATTCTGGGGCTGGTAGTTATCAGCAATCATCCTGATGAAATGCCATTACAATTTTCAATGATTAAAAACAATCAAAGTCGAGGAAACAAAGTCAAATGGGGAATATTTCATTATGACCAGGCATCTCCCGTTCCGCAGTACCACTCGCTGCTGGGGCGACCGCAGACCCACAATGTTCCTGTGGTGATGCCTTCCGTGACCAGGGGTCGGCCACTAGTATGCTTTACAAAGTTACCCCACAAGGTGGAGGCACGCCCAGGATCGCTCAGGTCCCCACCTGACAGCCTCTGCATTTCTTTGCTGCGACGCGTTTCGAGCATCAAGCCCTTCATCCGGCAGCCATGATGAAATTGAATGGCAAGCAAACACCAGCGTATCCCCTTATTTGTGTTTATTATTCCTTAATTTCAATCACAATGAATTCTGGGGCTGGTAGTTATCAGCAATCATCCTGATGAAATGCCATTACAATTTTCAATGATTAAAGACAATCAAAGTCGAGGAAACAAAGTCAAATGGGGAATATTTCATTATGACCAGGCACCTCCCGTTCCGCAGTACCACTCGGTGCTGGGGCGACCGCAGACACACAATGTTCCTGTGGTGATGCCTTCCGTGACCGGGGGTCGGCCACTAGTATGCTTTACAAAGTTACCCCACAAGGTGGAGGCACGCCCAGGATCGCTCAGGTCCCCACCTGACAGCCTCTGCATTTCTTTGCTGCGACGCGTTTCGAGCATCAAGCCCTTCATCCGGCAGCCATGATGAAATTGAATGGCAAGCAAACACCAGCGTATCCCGTATTTGTGTTTATTATTCCTTAATTTCAATCAGAATGAATTCTGGGGCTGGTAGTTATCAGCAATCATCCTGATGAAATGCCATTACAATTTTCAATGATTTAAAACAATCAAAGTCGAGGAAACAAAGTCAAATGGGGAATATTTCATTATGACCAGGCATCTCCCGTTCCGCAGTACCACTCGCTGCTGGGGCGACCGCAGACCCACAATGTTCCTGTGGTGATGCCTTCCGTGACCGGGGGTCGGCCACTAGTATGCTTTACAAAGTTACCCCACAAGGTGAAGGCACGCCCAGGATCGCTAAGGTCCCCACCTGACAGCCTCTGCATTTCTTTGCTGCGACGCGTTTCGAGCATCAAGCCCTTCATCGGGCAGCCATGATGAAATTGAATGGCAGGCAAACACCAGCGTATCCCGTATTTGTGTTTATTATTCCTTAATTTCAATCACAATGAATTCTGGGGCTGGTAGTTATCAGCAATCATCCTGATGAAATGCGATTACAATTTTCAATGATTAAAAACAATCAAAGTCGAGGAAACAAAGTCAAATGGGGAATATTTCATTATGACCAGGCATCTCCCGTTCCGCAGTACCACTCGCTGCTGGGGCGACCGCAGACCCACAATGTTCCTGTGGTGATGCCTTCCGTGACCGGGGGTCGGCCACTAGTATGCTTTACAAAGTTACCCCACAAGGTGGAGGCACGCCCAGGATCGCTCAGGTCCCCACCTGACAGCCTCTGCATTTCTTTGCTGCGACGCGTTTCGAGCATCAAGCCCTTCATCCGGCAGCCATGATGAAATTGAATGGCAAGCAAACACCAGCGTATCCCCTTATTTGTGTTTATTATTCCATAATATCCAATTACAATGAATTCTGGGGCTGGTAGTTATCAGCAATCATCCTGATGAAATGCCATTACAATTTTCAATGATTAAAAACAAACAAAGTCGAGGAAACAAAGTCAAATGGGGAATATTTCATTATGACCAGGCATCTCCCGTTCCGCAGTACCACTCGGTGCTGGGGCGACCGCAGACCCACAACGTTCCTGTGGTGATGCCTTCCGTGACCGGGGGTCGGCCAATAGTATGCTTTACAAAGTTACCCCACAAGGTGGAGGCACGCCAAGGATCGCTCAGGTCCCCACCTGACCGCCTCTGCATTTCTTTGCTGCGACGCCTTTCGAGCATCAAGCCCTTCATCCGGCAGCCATGATGAAATTGAATGGCAAGCAAACACCAGCGTATCCCCTTATTTGTGTTTATTATTCCTTAATTTCTATCACAATGAATTCTGGGACTGGTAGTTATCAGCAATCATCCTGATGAAATGCCATTACAATTTTCAATGATTAAAAACAATCAAAGTCGAGGAAACAAAGTCAAATGGGGAATATTTCATTATGACCAGGCATCTCCCGTTCCGCAGTACCACTCGGTGCTGGGGCGACCGCAGACCCACAATGTTCCTATGGTGATGCCTTCCGTGACCGGGGGTCGGCCACTAGTATGCTTTACAAAGTTACCCCACAAGGTGGAGGCACGCCCAGGATCGCTCAGGTCCCCACCTGACAGCCTCTGCATTTCTTTGCTGCGACGGGTTTCGAGCATCAAGCCCTTCATCCGGCAGCCATGATGAAAGTGAATGGCAAGCAAACACCAGCGTATCCCGTATTTGTGTTTATTATTCCTTAATTTCAATCACAATGAATTCTGGGGCTGGTAGTTATCAGCAATCATCCTGATGAAATGCCATTACAATTTTCAATGATTAAAAACAATCAAAGTCGAGGAAACAAAGTCAAATGGGGAATATTTCATTATGACCAGGCATCTCCCGTTCCGCAGTACCACTCGCTGCTGGGGCAACCGCAGACCCACAATGTTCCTGTGGTGATGCCTTCCGTGACCGGGGGGCGGCCACTAGTATGCTTTACAAAGTTACCCCACAAGGTGGAGGCACGCCCAGGATTGCTCAGGTCCCCACCTGACAGCCTCTGCATTTCTTTGCTGCGACGCGTTTCGAGCATCAAGCCCTTCATCCGGCAGCCATGATGAAATTGAATGGCAAGCAAACACCAGCGTATCCCCTTATTTGTGTTTATTATTCCATAATATCCAATCACAATGAATTCTGGGGCTGGTAGTTATCAGCAATCATCCTGATGAAATGCCATTACAATTTTCAATGATTAAAAACAATCAAAGTCGAGGAAACAAAGTCAAATGGGGAATATTTCATTATGACCAGGCATCTCCCGTTCCGCAGTACCACTCGGTGCTGGGGCGACCGCAGACCCACAATGTTCCTGTGGTGATGCCTTCCGTGACCGGGGGTCGGCCACTAGTATGCTTTACAAAGTTACCCCACAAGGTGGAGGCACGCCCAGGATCGCTCGGGTCCCCACCTGACAGCTTCTGCATTTCTTTGCTGCGACGCCTTTCGAGCATCAAGCCCTTCATCCGGCAGCCATGATGAAATTGAATGGCAAGCAAACACCAGCGTATCCCCTTATTTGTGTTTATTATTCCTTAATTTCTATCACAATGAATTCTGGGACTGGTAGTTATCAGCAATCATCCTGATGAAATGCCATTACAATTTTCAATTATTAAAGACAATCAAAGTCGAGGAAACAAAGTCAAATGGGGAATATTTCATTATGACCAGGCATCTCCCGCTCCACAGTACCACTCGGTGATGGGGCGACCGCAGACCCACAATGTTCCTATGGTGATGCCTTCCGTGACCGGGGGTCGGCCACTAGTATGCTTTACAAAGTTACCCCACAAGGTGGAGGCACGCCCAGGATCGCTCAGGTCCCCACCTGACAGCCTCTGCATTTCTTTGCTGCGACGCGTTTCGAGCATTAAGCCCTTCATCCGGCAGCCATGATGAAATTGAATGGCAAGCAAACACCAGCGTATCCCGTATTTGTCTTTATTATTCCTTAATTTCAATCACAATGAATTCTGGGGCTGGTAGTTATCAGCAATCATCCTGATGAAATGCCATTACAATTTTCAATGATTAAAAACAATCAAAGTGGAGGAAACAAAGTCAAATGGGGAATATTTCATTATGACCAGGCATCTCCCGTTCCGCAGTACCACTCGCTGCTGGGGCGACCGCAGACCCACAATGTTCCTGTGGTGATGCCTTCCGTGACCGGGGGTCGGCCACTAGTATGCTTTACAAAGTTACCCCACAAGGTGGAGAAACGCCCAGGATCGCTCAGGTCCCCACCTGACAGCCTCTGCATTTCTTTGCTGCGACGCGTTTCGAGCATCAAGCCCTTCATCCGGCAGCCATGATGAAATTGAATGGCAAGCAAACACCAGCGTATCCCCTTATTTGTGTTTATTATTCCTTAATTTCAATCACAATGAATTCTGGGGCTGGTAGTTATCAGCAATCATCCTGATGAAATGCCATTACAATCTTCAATGATTAAAGACAATCAAAGTCGAGGAAACAAAGTCAAATGGGGAATATTTCATTATGACCAGGCACCTCCCGTTCCGCAGTACCACTCGGTGCTGGGGCGACCGCAGACACACAATGTTCCTGTGGTGATGCCTTCCGTGACCGGGGGTCGCCCACTAGTATGCTTTACAAAGTTACCCCACAAGGTGGAGGCACGCCCAGGATCGCTCAGGTCCCCACCTGACAGCCTCTGCATTTCTTTGCTGCGACGGGTTTCGAGCATCAAGCCCTTCATCCGGCAGCCATGATGAAAGTGAATGGCAAGCAAACACCAGCGTATCCCGTATTTGTGTTTATTATTCCTTAATTTCAATCACAATGAATTCTGGGGCTGGTAGTTATCAGCAATCATCCTGATGAAATGCCATTACAATTTTCAATGATTAAAAACAATCAAAGTCGAGGAAACAAAGTCAAATGGGGAATATTTCATTATGACCAGGCATCTCCCGTTCCGCAGTACCACTCGCTGCTGGGGCGACCGCAGACCCACAATGTTCCTGTGGTGATGCCTTCCGTGACCAGGGGTCGGCCACTAGTATGCTTTACAAAGTTACCCCACAAGGTGGAGGCACGCCCAGGATCGCTCAGGTCCCCACCTGACAGCCTCTGCATTTCTTTGCTGCGACGCGTTTCGAGCATCAAGCCCTTCATCCGGCAGCCATGATGAAATTGAATGGCAAGCAAACACCAGCGTATCCCCTTATTTGTGTTTATTATTCCTTAATTTCAATCACAATGAATTCTGGGGCTGGTAGTTATCAGCAATCATCCTGATGAAATGCCATTACAATTTTCAATGATTAAAGACAATCAAAGTCGAGGAAACAAAGTCAAATGGGGAATATTTCATTATGACCAGGCACCTCCCGTTCCGCAGTACCACTCGGTGCTGGGGCGACCGCAGACACACAATGTTTCTGTGGTGATGCCTTCCGTGACCGGGGGTCGGCCACTAGTATGCTTTACAAAGTTACCCCACAAGGTGGAGGCACGCCCAGGATCGCTCAGGTCCCCACCTGACAGCCTCTGCATTTCTTTGCTGCGACGGGTTTCGAGCATCAAGCCCTTCATCCGGCAGCCATGATGAAAGTGAATGGCAAGCAAACACCAGCGTATCCCGTATTTGTGTTTATTATTCCTTAATTTCAATCACAATGAATTCTGGGGCTGGTAGTTATCAGCAATCATCCTGATGAAATGCCATTACAATTTTCAATGATTAAAAACAATCAAAGTCGAGGAAACAAAGTCAAATGGGGAATATTTCATTATGACCAGGCATCTCCCGTTCCGCAGTACCACTCGCTGCTGGGGCGACCGCAGACCCACAATGTTCCTGTGGTGATGCCTTCCGTGACCAGGGGTCGGCCACTAGTATGCTTTACAAAGTTACCCCACAAGGTGGAGGCATGCCCAGGATCGCTCAGGTCCCCACCTGACAGCCTCTGCATTTCTTTGCTGCGACGCGTTTCGAGCATTAAGCCCTTCATCCGGCAGCCATGATGAAATTGAATGGCAAGCAAACACCAGCGTATCCCGTATTTGTCTTTATTATTCCTTAATTTCAATCACAATGAATTCTGGGGCTGGTAGTTATCAGCAATCATCCTGATGAAATGCCATTACAATTTTCAATGATTAAAAACAATCAAAGTCGAGGAAACAAAGTCAAATGGGGAATATTTCATTATGACCAGGCATTTCCCGTTCCGCAGTACCACTCGCTGCTGGGGCAACCGCAGACCCACAATGTTCCTGTGGTGATGCCTTCCGTGACCGGGGGTCGCCCACTAGTATGCTTTACAAAGTTACCCCACAAGGTGGAGGCACGCCCAGGATCGCTCAGGTCCCCACCTGACAGCCTCTGCATTTCTTTGCTGCGACGCGTTTCGAGCATCAAGCCCTTCATCCGGCAGCCATGATGAAATTGAATGGCAAGCAAACACCAGCGTATCCCCTTATTTGTGTTTATTATTCCTTAATTTCAATCACAATGAATTCTGGGGCTGGTAGTTATCAGCAATCATCCTGATGAAATGCCATTACAATTTTCAATGATTAAAGACAATCAAAGTCGAGGAAACAAAGTCAAATGGGGAATATTTCATTATGACCAGGCACCTCCCGTTCCGCAGTACCACTCGGTGCTGGGGCGACCGCAGACACACAATGTTCCTGTGGTGATGCCTTCCGTGACCGGGGGTCGGCCACTAGTATGCTTTACAAAGTTACCCCACAAGGTGGAGGCACGCCCAGGATCGCTCAGGTCCCCACCTGACAGCCTCTGCATTTCTTTGCTGCGACGCGTTTCGAGCATCAAGCCCTTCATCCGGCAGCCATGATGAAATTGAATGGCAAGAAAACACCAGCGTATCCTCTTATTTGTGTTTATTATTCCTTAATTTCAATCACAATGAATTCTGGGACTGGTAGTTATCAGCAATCATCCTGATGAAATGCCATTACAATTTTCAATGATTAAAAACAATCAAAGTCGAGGAAACAAAGTCAAATGGGGAATATTTCATTATGACCAGGCATCTCCCGTTCCGCAGTACCACTCGCTGCTGGGGGGACCGCAGACCCACAATGTTCCTGTGGTGATGCCTTCCGTGACCGGGGGTCGGCCACTAGTATGCTTTACAAAATTACCCCACAAGGTGGAGGCACGCCCAGGATCGCTCAGGTCCCCACCTGACAGCCTCTGCATTTCTTTGCTGCGACGCGTTTCGAGCATCAAGCCCTTCATCCGGCAGCCATGATGAAATTGAATGGCAAGCAAACACCAGCGTATCCCCTTATTTGTGTTTATTATTCCATAATATCCAATCACAATGAATTCTGGGGCTGGTAGTTATCAGCAATCATCCTGATGAAATGCCATTACAATTTTCAATGATTAAAAACAATCAAAGTCGAGGAAACAAAGTCAAATGGGGAATATTTCATTATGACCAGGCATCTCCCGTTCCGCAGTACCACTCGGTGCTGGGGCGACCGCAGACCCACAATTTTCCTGTGGTGATGCCTTCCGTGACCGGGGGTCGGCCACTAGTATGCTTTACAAAGTTACTCCACAAGGTGGAGGCACGCCAAGGATCGCTCAGGTCCCCACCTGACAGCTTCTGCATTTCTTTGCTGCGACGCCTTTCGAGCATCAAGCCCTTCATCCGGCAGCCATGATGAAATTGAATGGCAAGCAAACACCAGCGTATCCCCTTATTTGTGTTTATTATTCCTTAATTTCTATCACAATGAATTCTGGGACTGGTAGTTATCAGCAATCATCCTGATGAAATGCCATTACAATTTTCAATGATTAAAAACAATCAAAGTCGAGGAAACAAAGTCAAATGGGGAATATTTCATTATGACCAGGCATCTCCCGTTCCGCAGTACCACTCGGTGCTGGGGCGACCGCAGACCCACAATGTTCCTATGGTGATGCCTTCCGTGACCGGGGGTCGGCCACTAGTATGCTTTACAAAGGTACCCCACAAGGTGGAGGCACGCCCAGGATCGCTCAGGTCCCCACCTGACAGCCTCTGCATTTCTTTGCTGCGACGCGTTTCGAGCATCAAGCCCTTCATCCGGCAGCCATGATGAAATTGAATGGCAAGCAAACACCAGCGTATCCCCTTATTTGTGTTTATTATTCCTTAATTTCAATCACAATGAATTCTGGGACTGGTAGTTATCAGCAATCATCCTGATGAAATGCCATTACAATTTTCAATGATTAAAAACAATCAAAGTCGAGGAAACAAAGTCAAATGGGGAATATTTCATTATGACCAGGCATCTCCCGTTCCGCAGTACCACTCGGTGCTGGGGCGACCGCAGACCCACAATGTACCTATGGTGATGCCTTCCGTGACCGGGGGTCGGCCACTAGTATGCTTTACAAAGTTACCCCACAAGGTGGAGGCACGCCCAGGATCGCTCAGGTCCCCACCTGACAGCCTCTGCATTTCTTTGCTGCGACGCGTTTCGAGCATCAAGCCCTTCATCCGGCAGCCATGATGAAATTGAATGGCAAGCAAACACCAGCGTATCCCGTATTTGTGTTTATTATTCCTTAATTTCAATCAGAATGAATTCTGGGGCTGGTAGTTATCAGCAATCATCCTGATGAAATGCCATTACAATTTTCAATGATTTAAAACAATCAAAGTCGAGGAAACAAAGTCAAATGGGGAATATTTCATTATGACCAGGCATCTCCCGTTCCGCAGTACCACTCGCTGCTGGGGCGACCGCAGACCCACAATGTTCCTGTGGTGATGCCTTCCGTGACCGGGGGTCGGCCACTAGTATGCTTTACAAAGTTACCCCACAAGGTGAAGGCACGCCCAGGATCGCTAAGGTCCCCACCTGACAGCCTCTGCATTTCTTTGCTGCGACGCGTTTCGAGCATCAAGCCCTTCATCGGGCATCCATGATGAAATTGAATGGCAGGCAAACACCAGCGTATCCCGTATTTGTGTTTATTATTCCTTAATTTCAATCACAATGAATTCTGGGGCTGGTAGTTATCAGCAATCATCCTGATGAAATGCCATTACAATTTTCAATGATTAAAAACAATCAAAGTCGAGGAAACAAAGTCAAATGGGGAATATTTCATTATGACCAGGCATCTCCCGTTCCGCAGTACCACTCGCTGCTGGGGCGACCGCAGACCCACAATGTTCCTGTGGTGATGCCTTCCGTGACCGGGGGTCGGCCACTAGTATGCTTTACAAAGTTACCCCACAAGGTGGAGGCACGCCCAGGATCGCTCAGGTCCCCACCTGACAGCCTCTGCATTTCTTTGCTGCGACGCGTTTCGAGCATCAAGCCCTTCATCCGGCAGCCATGATGAAATTGAATGGCAAGCAAACACCAGCGTATCCCCTTATTTGTGTTTATTATTCCATAATATCCAATTACAATGAATTCTGGGGCTGGTAGTTATCAGCAATCATCCTGATAAAATGCCATTACAATTTTCAATGATTAAAAACAAACAAAGTCGAGGAAACAAAGTCAAATGGGGAATATTTCATTATGACCAGGCATCTCCCGTTCCGCAGTACCACTCGGTGCTGGGGCGACCGCAGACCCACAACGTTCCTGTGGTGATGCCTTCCGTGACCGGGGGTCGGCCAATAGTATGCTTTACAAAGTTACCCCACAAGGTGGAGGCACGCCAAGGATCGCTCAGGTCCCCACCTGACCGCCTCTGCATTTCTTTGCTGCGACGCCTTTCGAGCATCAAGCCCTTCATCCGGCAGCCATGATGAAATTGAATGGCAAGCAAACACCAGCGTATCCCCTTATTTGTGTTTATTATTCCTTAATTTCTATCACAATGAATTCTGGGACTGGTAGTTATCAGCAATCATCCTGATGAAATGCCATTACAATTTTCAATGATTAAAAACAATCAAAGTCGAGGAAACAAAGTCAAATGGGGAATATTTCATTATGACCAGGCATCTCCCGTTCCGCAGTACCACTCGGTGCTGGGGCGACCGCAGACCCACAATGTTCCTATGGTGATGCCTTCCGTGACCGGGGGTCGGCCACTAGTATGCTTTACAAAGTTACCCCACAAGGTGGAGGCACGCCCAGGATCGCTCAGGTCCCCACCTGACAGCCTCTGCATTTCTTTGCTGCGACGGGTTTCGAGCATCAAGCCCTTCATCCGGCAGCCATGATGAAAGTGAATGGCAAGCAAACACCAGCGTATCCCGTATTTGTGTTTATTATTCCTTAATTTCAATCACAATGAATTCTGGGGCTGGTAGTTATCAGCAATCATCCTGATGAAATGCCATTACAATTTTCAATGATTAAAAACAATCAAAGTCGAGGAAACAAAGTCAAATGGGGAATATTTCATTATGACCAGGCATCTCCCGTTCCGCAGTACCACTCGCTGCTGGGGCGACCGCAGACCCACAATGTTCCTGTGGTGATGCCTTCCGTGACCAGGGGTCGGCCACTAGTATGCTTTACAAAGTTACCCCACAAGGTGGAGGCACGCCCAGGATCGCTCAGGTCCCCACCTGACAGCCTCTGCATTTCTTTGCTGCGACGCGTTTCGAGCATCAAGCCCTTCATCCGGCAGCCATGATGAAATTGAATGGCAAGCAAACACCAGCGTATCCCCTTATTTGTGTTTATTATTCCTTAATTTCAATCACAATGAATTCTGGGGCTGGTAGTTATCAGCAATCATCCTGATGAAATGCCATTACAAT
Organism: Lissotriton vulgaris; assembly: GCF_964263255.1. Taxonomy (NCBI): domain Eukaryota; kingdom Metazoa; phylum Chordata; class Amphibia; order Caudata; family Salamandridae; genus Lissotriton; species Lissotriton vulgaris. The sequence goes on along the minus strand of NW_028254303.1, from coordinate 13,395 downwards.
TTTCAATGATTAAAGACAATCAAAGTCGAGGAAACAAAGTCAAATGGGGAATATTTCATTATGACCAGGCACCTCCCGTTCCGCAGTACCACTCGGTGCTGGGGCGACCGCAGACACACAATGTTCCTGTGGTGATGCCTTCCGTGACCGGGGGTCGGCCACTAGTATGCTTTACAAAGTTACCCCACAAGGTGGAGGCACGCCCAGGATCGCTCAGGTCCCCACCTGACAGCCTCTGCATTTCTTTGCTGCGACGGGTTTCGAGCATCAAGCCCTTCATCCGGCAGCCATGATGAAAGTGAATGGCAAGCAAACACCAGCGTATCCCGTATTTGTGTTTATTATTCCTTAATTTCAATCACAATGAATTCTGGGGCTGGTAGTTATCAGCAATCATCCTGATGAAATGCCATTACAATTTTCAATGATTAAAAACAATCAAAGTCGAGGAAACAAAGTCAAATGGGGAATATTTCATTATGACCAGGCATCTCCCGTTCCGCAGTACCACTCGCTGCTGGGGCGACCGCAGACCCACAATGTTCCTGTGGTGATTCCTTCCGTGACCAGGGGTCGGCCACTAGTATGCTTTACAAAGTTACCCCACAAGGTGGAGGCACGCCCAGGATCGCTCAGGTCCCCACCTGACAGCCTCTGCATTTCTTTGCTGCGACGCGTTTCGAGCATTAAGCCCTTCATCCGGCAGCCATGATGAAATTGAATGGCAAGCAAACACCAGCGTATCCCGTATTTGTCTTTATTATTCCTTAATTTCAATCACAATGAATTCTGGGGCTGGTAGTTATCAGCAATCATCCTGATGAAATGCCATTACAATTTTCAATGATTAAAAACAATCAAAGTCGAGGAAACAAAGTCAAATGGGGAATATTTCATTATGACCAGGCATTTCCCGTTCCGCAGTACCACTCGCTGCTGGGGCAACCGCAGACCCACAATGTTCCTGTGGTGATGCCTTCCGTGACCGGGGGTCGCCCACTAGTATGCTTTACAAAGTTACCCCACAAGGTGGAGGCACGCCCAGGATCGCTCAGGTCCCCACCTGACAGCCTCTGCATTTCTTTGCTGCGACGCGTTTCGAGCATCAAGCCCTTCATCCGGCAGCCATGATGAAATTGAATGGCAAGCAAACACCAGCGTATCCCCTTATTTGTGTTTATTATTCCTTAATTTCAATCACAATGAATTCTGGGGCTGGTAGTTATCAGCAATCATCCTGATGAAATGCCATTACAATTTTCAATGATTAAAGACAATCAAAGTCGAGGAAACAAAGTCAAATGGGGAATATTTCATTATGACCAGGCACCTCCCGTTCCGCAGTACCACTCGGTGCTGGGGCGACCGCAGACACACAATGTTCCTGTGGTGATGCCTTCCGTGACCGGGGGTCGGCCACTAGTATGCTTTACAAAGTTACCCCACAAGGTGGAGGCACGCCCAGGATCGCTCAGGTCCCCACCTGACAGCCTCTGCATTTCTTTGCTGCGACGCGTTTCGAGCATCAAGCCCTTCATCCGGCAGCCATGATGAAATTGAATGGCAAGAAAACACCAGCGTATCCTCTTATTTGTGTTTATTATTCCTTAATTTCAATCACAATGAATTCTGGGACTGGTAGTTATCAGCAATCATCCTGATGAAATGCCATTACAATTTTCAATGATTAAAAACAATCAAAGTCGAGGAAACAAAGTCAAATGGGGAATATTTCATTATGACCAGGCATCTCCCGTTCCGCAGTACCACTCGCTGCTGGGGGGACCGCAGACCCACAATGTTCCTGTGGTGATGCCTTCCGTGACCGGGGGTCGGCCACTAGTATGCTTTACAAAATTACCCCACAAGGTGGAGGCACGCCCAGGATCGCTCAGGTCCCCACCTGACAGCCTCTGCATTTCTTTGCTGCGACGCGTTTCGAGCATCAAGCCCTTCATCCGGCAGCCATGATGAAATTGAATGGCAAGCAAACACCAGCGTATCCCCTTATTTGTGTTTATTATTCCATAATATCCAATCACAATGAATTCTGGGGCTGGTAGTTATCAGCAATCATCCTGATGAAATGCCATTACAATTTTCAATGATTAAAAACAATCAAAGTCGAGGAAACAAAGTCAAATGGGGAATATTTCATTATGACCAGGCATCTCCCGTTCCGCAGTACCACTCGGTGCTGGGGCGACCGCAGACCCACAATGTTCCTGTGGTGATGCCTTCCGTGACCGGGGGTCGGCCACTAGTATGCTTTACAAAGTTACTCCACAAGGTGGAGGCACGCCAAGGATCGCTCAGGTCCCCACCTGACAGCTTCTGCATTTCTTTGCTGCGACGCCTTTCGAGCATCAAGCCCTTCATCCGGCAGCCATGATGAAATTGAATGGCAAGCAAACACCAGCGTATCCCCTTATTTGTGTTTATTATTCCTTAATTTCTATCACAATGAATTCTGGGACTGGTAGTTATCAGCAATCATCCTGATGAAATGCCATTACAATTTTCAATGATTAAAAACAATCAAAGTCGAGGAAACAAAGTCAAATGGGGAATATTTCATTATGACCAGGCATCTCCCGTTCCGCAGTACCACTCGGTGCTGGGGCGACCGCAGACCCACAATGTTCCTATGGTGATGCCTTCCGTGACCGGGGGTCGGCCACTAGTATGCTTTACAAAGGTACCCCACAAGGTGGAGGCACGCCCAGGATCGCTCAGGTCCCCACCTGACAGCCTCTGCATTTCTTTGCTGCGACGCGTTTCGAGCATCAAGCCCTTCATCCGGCAGCCATGATGAAATTGAATGGCAAGCAAACACCAGCGTATCCCCTTATTTGTGTTTATTATTCCTTAATTTCAATCACAATGAATTCTGGGACTGGTAGTTATCAGCAATCATCCTGATGAAATGCCATTACAATTTTCAATGATTAAAAACAATCAAAGTCGAGGAAACAAAGTCAAATGGGGAATATTTCATTATGACCAGGCATCTCCCGTTCCGCAGTACCACTCGGTGCTGGGGCGACCGCAGACCCACAATGTACCTATGGTGATGCCTTCCGTGACCGGGGGTCGGCCACTAGTATGCTTTACAAAGTTACCCCACAAGGTGGAGGCACGCCCAGGATCGCTCAGGTCCCCACCTGACAGCCTCTGCATTTCTTTGCTGCGACGCGTTTCGAGCATCAAGCCCTTCATCCGGCAGCCATGATGAAATTGAATGGCAAGCAAACACCAGCGTATCCCGTATTTGTGTTTATTATTCCTTAATTTCAATCAGAATGAATTCTGGGGCTGGTAGTTATCAGCAATCATCCTGATGAAATGCCATTACAATTTTCAATGATTTAAAACAATCAAAGTCGAGGAAACAAAGTCAAATGGGGAATATTTCATTATGACCAGGCATCTCCCGTTCCGCAGTACCACTCGCTGCTGGGGCGACCGCAGACCCACAATGTTCCTGTGGTGATGCCTTCCGTGACCGGGGGTCGGCCACTAGTATGCTTTACAAAGTTACCCCACAAGGTGAAGGCACGCCCAGGATCGCTAAGGTCCCCACCTGACAGCCTCTGCATTTCTTTGCTGCGACGCGTTTCGAGCATCAAGCCCTTCATCGGGCAGCCATGATGAAATTGAATGGCAGGCAAACACCAGCGTATCCCGTATTTGTGTTTATTATTCCTTAATTTCAATCACAATGAATTCTGGGGCTGGTAGTTATCAGCAATCATCCTGATGAAATGCCATTACAATTTTCAATGATTAAAAACAATCAAAGTCGAGGAAACAAAGTCAAATGGGGAATATTTCATTATGACCAGGCATCTCCCGTTCCGCAGTACCACTCGCTGCTGGGGCGACCGCAGACCCACAATGTTCCTGTGGTGATGCCTTCCGTGACCGGGGGTCGGCCACTAGTATGCTTTACAAAGTTACCCCACAAGGTGGAGGCACGCCCAGGATCGCTCAGGTCCCCACCTGACAGCCTCTGCATTTCTTTGCTGCGACGCGTTTCGAGCATCAAGCCCTTCATCCGGCAGCCATGATGAAATTGAATGGCAAGCAAACACCAGCGTATCCCCTTATTTGTGTTTATTATTCCATAATATCCAATTACAATGAATTCTGGGGCTGGTAGTTATCAGCAATCATCCTGATAAAATGCCATTACAATTTTCAATGATTAAAAACAAACAAAGTCGAGGAAACAAAGTCAAATGGGGAATATTTCATTATGACCAGGCATCTCCCGTTCCGCAGTACCACTCGGTGCTGGGGCGACCGCAGACCCACAACGTTCCTGTGGTGATGCCTTCCGTGACCGGGGGTCGGCCAATAGTATGCTTTACAAAGTTACCCCACAAGGTGGAGGCACGCCAAGGATCGCTCAGGTCCCCACCTGACCGCCTCTGCATTTCTTTGCTGCGACGCCTTTCGAGCATCAAGCCCTTCATCCGGCAGCCATGATGAAATTGAATGGCAAGCAAACACCAGCGTATCCCCTTATTTGTGTTTATTATTCCTTAATTTCTATCACAATGAATTCTGGGACTGGTAGTTATCAGCAATCATCCTGATGAAATGCCATTACAATTTTCAATGATTAAAAACAATCAAAGTCGAGGAAACAAAGTCAAATGGGGAATATTTCATTATGACCAGGCATCTCCCGTTCCGCAGTACCACTCGGTGCTGGGGCGACCGCAGACCCACAATGTTCCTATGGTGATGCCTTCCGTGACCGGGGGTCGGCCACTAGTATGCTTTACAAAGTTACCCCACAAGGTGGAGGCACGCCCAGGATCGCTCAGGTCCCCACCTGACAGCCTCTGCATTTCTTTGCTGCGACGGGTTTCGAGCATCAAGCCCTTCATCCGGCAGCCATGATGAAAGTGAATGGCAAGCAAACACCAGCGTATCCCGTATTTGTCTTTATTATTCCTTAATTTCAATCACAATGAATTCTGGGGCTGGTAGTTATCAGCAATCATCCTGATGAAATGCCATTACAATTTTCAATGATTAAAAACAATCAAAGTCGAGGAAACAAAGTCAAATGGGGAATATTTCATTATGACCAGGCATCTCCCGTTCCGCAGTACCACTCGCTGCTGGGGCAACCGCAGACCCACAATGTTCCTGTGGTGATGCCTTCCGTGACCGGGGGGCGGCCACTAGTATGCTTTACAAAGTTACCCCACAAGGTGGAGGCACGCCCAGGATTGCTCAGGTCCCCACCTGACAGCCTCTGCATTTCTTTGCTGCGACGCGTTTCGAGCATCAAGCCCTTCATCCGGCAGCCATGATGAAATTGAATGGCAAGCAAACACCAGCGTATCCCCTTATTTGTGTTTATTATTCCATAATATCCAATCACAATGAATTCTGGGGCTGGTAGTTATCAGCAATCATCCTGATGAAATGCCATTACAATTTTCAATGATTAAAAACAATCAAAGTCGAGGAAACAAAGTCAAATGGGGAATATTTCATTATGACCAGGCATCTCCCGTTCCGCAGTACCACTCGGTGCTGGGGCGACCGCAGACCCACAATGTTCCTGTGGTGATGCCTTCCGTGACCGGGGGTCGGCCACTAGTATGCTTTACAAAGTTACCCCACAAGGTGGAGGCACGCCCAGGATCGCTCGGGTCCCCACCTGACAGCTTCTGCATTTCTTTGCTGCGACGCCTTTCGAGCATCAAGCCCTTCATCCGGCAGCCATGATGAAATTGAATGGCAAGCAAACACCAGCGTATCCCCTTATTTGTGTTTATTATTCCTTAATTTCTATCACAATGAATTCTGGGACTGGTAGTTATCAGCAATCATCCTGATGAAATGCCATTACAATTTTCAATTATTAAAGACAATCAAAGTCGAGGAAACAAAGTCAAATGGGGAATATTTCATTATGACCAGGCATCTCCCGCTCCACAGTACCACTCGGTGATGGGGCGACCGCAGACCCACAATGTTCCTATGGTGATGCCTTCCGTGACCGGGGGTCGGCCACTAGTATGCTTTACAAAGTTACCCCACAAGGTGGAGGCACGCCCAGGATCGCTCAGGTCCCCACCTGACAGCCTCTGCATTTCTTTGCTGCGACGCGTTTCGAGCATTAAGCCCTTCATCCGGCAGCCATGATGAAATTGAATGGCAAGCAAACACCAGCGTATCCCGTATTTGTCTTTATTATTCCTTAATTTCAATCACAATGAATTCTGGGGCTGGTAGTTATCAGCAATCATCCTGATGAAATGCCATTACAATTTTCAATGATTAAAAACAATCAAAGTGGAGGAAACAAAGTCAAATGGGGAATATTTCATTATGACCAGGCATCTCCCGTTCCGCAGTACCACTCGCTGCTGGGGCGACCGCAGACCCACAATGTTCCTGTGGTGATGCCTTCCGTGACCGGGGGTCGGCCACTAGTATGCTTTACAAAGTTACCCCACAAGGTGGAGGCACGCCCAGGATTGCTCAGGTCCCCACCTGACAGCCTCTGCATTTCTTTGCTGCGACGCGTTTCGAGCATCAAGCCCTTCATCCGGCAGCCATGATGAAATTGAATGGCAAGCAAACACCAGCGTATCCCCTTATTTGTGTTTATTATTCCTTAATTTCAATCACAATGAATTCTGGGGCTGGTAGTTATCAGCAATCATCCTGATGAAATGCCATTACAATTTTCAATGATTAAAGACAATCAAAGTCGAGGAAACAAAGTCAAATGGGGAATATTTCATTATGACCAGGCACCTCCCGTTCCGCAGTACCACTCGGTGCTGGGGCGACCGCAGACACACAATGTTCCTGTGGTGATGCCTTCCGTGACCGGGGGTCGGCCACTAGTATGCTTTACAAAGTTACCCCACAAGGTGGAGGCACGCCCAGGATCGCTCAGGTCCCCACCTGACAGCCTCTGCATTTCTTTGCTGCGACGGGTTTCGAGCATCAAGCCCTTCATCCGGCAGCCATGATGAAAGTGAATGGCAAGCAAACACCAGCGTATCCCGTATTTGTGTTTATTATTCCTTAATTTCAATCACAATGAATTCTGGGGCTGGTAGTTATCAGCAATCATCCTGATGAAATGCCATTACAATTTTCAATGATTAAAAACAATCAAAGTCGAGGAAACAAAGTCAAATGGGGAATATTTCATTATGACCAGGCATCTCCCGTTCCGCAGTACCACTCGCTGCTGGGGCGACCGCAGACCCACAATGTTCCTGTGGTGATGCCTTCCGTGACCAGGGGTCGGCCACTAGTATGCTTTACAAAGTTACCCCACAAGGTGGAGGCACGCCCAGGATCGCTCAGGTCCCCACCTGACAGCCTCTGCATTTCTTTGCTGCGACGCGTTTCGAGCATTAAGCCCTTCATCCGGCAGCCATGATGAAATTGAATGGCAAGCAAACACCAGCGTATCCCGTATTTGTCTTTATTATTCCTTAATTTCAATCACAATGAATTCTGGGGCTGGTAGTTATCAGCAATCATCCTGATGAAATGCCATTACAATTTTCAATGATTAAAAACAATCAAAGTCGAGGAAACAAAGTCAAATGGGGAATATTTCATTATGACCAGGCATCTCCCGTTCCGCAGTACCACTCGCTGCTGGGGCGACCGCAGACCCACAATGTTCCTGTGGTGATGCCTTCCGTGACCGGGGGTCGGCCACTAGTATGCTTTACAAAGTTACCCCACAAGGTGGAGGCACGCCCAGGATCGCTCAGGTCCCCACCTGACAGCCTCTGCATTTCTTTGCTGCGACGCGTTTCGAGCATCAAGCCCTTCATCCGGCAGCCATGATGAAATTGAATGGCAAGCAAACACCAGCGTATCCCCTTATTTGTGTTTATTATTCCTTAATTTCAATCACAATGAATTCTGGGGCTGGTAGTTATCAGCAATCATCCTGATGAAATGCCATTACAATTTTCAATGATTAAAGACAATCAAAGTCGAGGAAACAAAGTCAAATGGGGAATATTTCATTATGACCAGGCACCTCCCGTTCCGCAGTACCACTCGGTGCTGGGGCGACCGCAGACACACAATGTTCCTGTGGTGATGCCTTCCGTGACCGGGGGTCGGCCACTAGTATGCTTTACAAAGTTACCCCACAAGGTGGAGGCACGCCCAGGATCGCTCAGGTCCCCACCTGACAGCCTCTGCATTTCTTTGCTGCGACGCGTTTCGAGCATCAAGCCCTTCATCCGGCAGCCATGATGAAATTGAATGGCAAGAAAACACCAGCGTATCCTCTTATTTGTGTTTATTATTCCTTAATTTCAATCACAATGAATTCTGGGACTGGTAGTTATCAGCAATCATCCTGATGAAATGCCATTACAATTTTCAATGATTAAAAACAATCAAAGTCGAGGAAACAAAGTCAAATGGGGAATATTTCATTATGACCAGGCATCTCCCGTTCCGCAGTACCACTCGGTGCTGGGGCGACCGCAGACCCACAATGTTCCTATGGTGATGCCTTCCGTGACCGGGGGTCGGCCACTAGTATGCTTTACAAAGTTACCCCACAAGGTGGAGGCACGCCCAGGATCGCTCAGGTCCCCACCTGACAGCCTCTGCATTTCTTTGCTGCGACGCATTTCGAACATCAAGCCCTTCATCCGGCAGCCATGATGAAATTGAATGGCAAGCAAACACCAGCGTATCCCCTTATTTGTGTTTATTATTCCATAATATCCAATCACAATGAATTCTGGGGCTGGTAGTTATCAGCAATCATCCTGATGAAATGCCATTACAATTTTCAATGATTAAAAACAATCAAAGTCGAGGAAACAAAGTCAAATGGGGAATATTTCATTATGACCAGGCATCTCCCGTTCCGCAGTACCACTCGGTGCTGGGGCGACCGCAGACCCACAATGTTCCTGTGGTGATGCCTTCCGTGACCGGGGGTCGGCCACTAGTATGCTTTACAAAGTTACCCCACAAGGTGGAGGCACGCCAAGGATCGCTCAGGTCTCCACCTGACAGCTTCTGCATTTCTTTGCTGCGACGCCTTTCGAGCATCAAGCCCTTCATCCGGCAGCCATGATGAAATTGAATGGCAAGCAAACACCAGCGTATCCCCTTATTTGTGTTTATTATTCCTTAATTTCTATCACAATGAATTCTGGGACTGGTAGTTATCAGCAATCATCCTGATGAAATGCCATTACAATTTTCAATGATCAAAAACAATCAAAGTCGAGGAAACAAAGTCAAATGGGGAATATTTCATTATGACCAGGCATCTCCCGCTCCACAGTACCACTCGGTGCTCGGGCGACCGCAGACCCACAATGTTCCTATGGTGATGCCTTCCGTGACCGGGGGTCGGCCACTAGTATGCTTTACAAAGTTACCCCACAAGGTGGAGGCACGCCCAGGATCGCTCAGGTCCCCACCTGACAGCCTCTGCATTTCTTTGCTGCGACGCGTTTCGAGCATCAAGCCCTTCATCCGGCAGCCATGATGAAATTGAATGGCAAGCAAACACCAGCGTATCCCGTATTTGTCTTTATTATTCCTTAATTTCAATCACAATGAATTCTGGGGCTGGTAGTTATCAGCAATTATCCTGATGAAATGCCATTACAATTTTCAATGATTAAAAACAATCAAAGTCGAGGAAACAAAGTCAAATGGGGAATATTTCATTATGACCAGGCATCTCCCGTTCCGCAGTACCACTCGCTGCTGGGGCGACCGCAGACCCACAATGTTCCTGTTGTGATGCCTTCCGTGACCGGGGGTCGGCCACTAGTATGCTTTACAAAGTTACCCCACAAGGTGGAGGCACGCCAAGGATCGCTCAGGTCCCCACCTGACAGCTTCTGCATTTCTTTGCTGCGACGCCTTTCGAGCATCAAGCCCTTCATCCGGCAGCCATGATGAAATTGAATGGCAAGCAAACACCAGCGTATCCCCTTATTTGTGTTTATTATTCCTTAATTTCAATCACAATGAATTCTGGGGCTGGTAGTTATCAGCAATCATCCTGATGAAATGCCATTACAATTTTCAATGATTAAAGACAATCAAAGTCGAGGAAACAAAGTCAAATGGGGAATATTTCATTATGACCAGGCACCTCCCGTTCCGCAGTACCACTCGGTGCTGGGGCGACCGCAGACACACAATGTTCCTGTGGTGATGCCTTCCGTGACCGGGGGTCGGCCACTAGTATGCTTTACAAAGTTACCCCACAAGGTGGAGGCACGCCCAGGATCGCTCAGGTCCCCACCTGACAGCCTCTGCATTTCTTTGCTGCGACGCGTTTCGAGCATCAAGCCCTTCATTCGGCAGCCATGATGAAATTGAATGGCAAGCAAACACCAGCGTATCCCCTTGTTTGTGCTTATTATTCCTTAATTTCAATCACAATGAATTCTGGGACTGGTAGTTATCAGCAATCATCCTGATGAAATGCCATTACAATTGTCAATGATTAAAAACAATCAAAGTCGAGGAAACAAAGTCAAATGGGGAATATTTCATTATGACCAGACATCTCCCGTTCATCATAGCTGCCGGATGAAGGGCTTGATGCTCGAAACGCGCCGCAGCAAAGAAATGCAGAGGCTGTCAGGTGGGGACCTGAGCGATCCTGGGCGTGCCTCCACCTTGTGGGGTAACTTTGTAAAGCATACTAGTGGCCGACCCCCGGTCACGGAAGGCATCACCACAGGAACATTGTGGGTCTGCGGTCGCCCCAGCACCGAGTGGCACTGCGGAACGGGAGATGCCTGGTCACAATTAAATATTCCCTATTTGACTTTGTTTCCTCGACTTTGATTGTCTTTAATCATTGAAAATTGTAATAGCATTTCAGCAGGATGATTGCTGATAACTACCAGCCCCAGAATTCATTGTGATTGGATATTATGGAATAATAAACACAAATAAGGGGATACGCTGGTGGTTGCTTGCCATTCAATTTCATCATCGCTGCTCCCGTTTCCAGCCAAAGTCATCGAGAAGACCGTCAACAAACAGCTGGCCACCTTCCTCGAGACGAATGGATCCCTCGACCCATCGCAGTCCGGATTCCGTGCCAACCACAGCACCGAGACCGCCCTCATCGCCGTCACCGACGACATCCGAGCCCTGATGGACAACGGGGAAACAGCGGCCCTCATCCTCCTAGACCTCTCCGCGGCCTTCGACACGGTCTGCCACCGCACCCTAGTGCAGCGCCTCAGCAACGTCGGAATCCAGGAGAAGGCGCTGGAATGGATCGTCTCCTTTCTCGACGGAAGAACACAAAGAGTCCGCCTACCACCATACAAGTCAGAGGCCACCAAAGTCATCTGCGGCGTCCCTCAAGGATCCTCACTGAGCCCGACTCTCTTCAACGTCTACATGAGCCCCCTCGCGGCCATCGCACGCCAACACAACCTCAACATAATCTCCTACGCCGACGACACCCAGCTGATCCTCTCCCTGACCAAGGACCCCGCCGCCGCCAGAGCCAACCTGCACGAAGGGATGAGAGAGGTAGCCGAGTGGATGACGACGAGCCGCCTGAAGCTGAACACAGATAAGACGGAGGTCCTCATCCTGGGCTCCTCGCCCTCCGCCTGGGACGACTCCTGGTGGCCCCCCGCCCTGGGCACCGCACCCAGACCAACGGACCACGCACGCAACCTGGGTTTCATCTTGGACTCCTCCCTCTCCATGACCAGGCAAGTCAACGCCGTCTCCTCGTCATGCTTCAACATCCTGCGCATGCTTTGGAAGATCTTCTGGTGGATCCCCACAGAGACCAGGAAGACCGTCACCCAGGCCCTCGTCACCAGCCGACTGGACTACGGCAACGCACTCTACGCCGGAACCACCGCCAAGATCCAGAAGAGACTCCAGCGCATCCAGAACGCCTCAGCCAGACTCATCCTCGACATCCCACGACACAGCCACATCTCCGGACACCTAAGAGACCTGCACTGGCTCCCGGTCAACAAGAGAATCACCTTCCGCCTCCTTACCCACGCACACAAAGCTCTCCACGACCAAGGCCCGAGCTACCTCAACAAACGAATCAACTTCTACGCTCCCAAACGCCACCTCCGATCCGCCAGCCACGCCCTCGCCGCCGTCCCACGCATCCGCAGAGCCACTACAGGAGGAAGGTCCTTCTCCTACCTGGCCGCCAAGACCTGGAACTCCCTCCCGGCCGACCTGCGCCTGACCCAAGACCACCTCTCCTTCAGGAAGAAGCTCAAGACCTGGCTGTTCGAGCAGTAGCGGCACCCCCCCCCCCCCCCAAGCGCCTCGAGACCCTACGGGTAGGTAGTGCGCTCTATAAATGTCTTTAATTGATTGATTGATTGATGAAGGGCTTGATGCTCGAAATGCGTCGCAGCAAAGAAATGCAGAGGCGGTCAGGTGGGGACCTGAGCGATCCTGGGCGTGCCTCCACCTTCTGGGGTAACTTTGTAAAGCATACTAGTGGCCGACCCCCGGTCACAGAAGGCATCCCCACAGGAACATTGTGGGTCTGCGGTCACCCCAGCACCGAGTGGCACTGCGGAACGGGGGATGCCTTGTCACAATTAAATATTCCCCATTTGACTTTGTTTCCTCGACTTTGATTGTTTTTAATCATTGAAAATTGTAATGGCATTTCATCAGGATGATTGCTGATAACTACCAGCCCCAGAATTCATTGTGATTGGAAATTTAGAAATAATAAACACAAATAAGGGGATACGCTGGTGTTTGCTTGCCATTCAATTTCATCATGGCTGCCGGATGAAGGGCTTGATGCTCGAAACGCGTCGCAGCAAAGAAATGCAGAGGCTGTCAGGTGGGGACCTGAGCGATCCTGGGCGTGCCTCCACCTTGTGGAGTAACTTTGTAAAGCATATATATATATATATATATATATATATGATCTGCTGCATAATAATGATGCTGGCTTTTTAACATATTTTGTGATTGATGCCATCCCAAAATCATTGAGAGGTAGGGACTGAGAAAGGGAGCTCAGACAGATGGAATGCAGGTATATAGTCAATCGCAATACTAATATCACAAATGAGTTGAATGCTGTGGAGGAGCTGTATGCTTTCCTTTAATAGTAGCTGAAAAACACAACTTCCCTAATCAGGTGCTCAATGCGTTATACAGGCTTATTTTAACATGCATAAAGGGCCTGATCATTTATTAATGTTGGGATGGATCAACACCTTCTAGAACTGTATCATTCAAGCAAATCAAGCATGGATAAAAAACATAAGGGCACTAAGTCAATAGTAATGCTCTAAGGCATTTACTAAGGGGTCGATTACGATGTAATTTGGAAAGCATTCTGACCAAATCTGTCTATGAATGGTTTCC